>NC_135214.1:29740205-30040205 GCF_052324685.1 Brachyhypopomus gauderio | reverse complement strand
GGTTGCAGGGGGGGCAGGTCTGCATCTCCCCTGAGCTGGGGAGAGTCACCGCTCCCTCCGCACTCTCACTGCAGATCTTTGGCTCAATCCATTTAAACATCAGCTGCGTCTGTGTAGGGGCACGGAGAGACACTGGTACTCTGTCTAGCCAAAGTCATGTCTAGCCAAGGTCCAATAATGAAACAGCATAAAGACTGACATACAAAGCAACGACAACACACAGTGGAATCTGCCACAATCAGCCATGTGGAATTTGGTATAGAATATCCACATCCACGTGGTATAGAATTCCACAGTACCTGTCCTCTGGAGTCACAGGGGGTATGAGTGTAGAAGAAGTCACTATTTGTGCATGGAGGTCTCGGCTGGCATGTTCCTGATCCGATCCCTAGATTGACACGGCCACAGCGGAAAGAGCCAATGGCAATAAGGAAAAAAAACATGCATTTAGATTGTGTGCGTGACACTCCAGTGAGCCAATCCCACAGCGTACAACTATACTACTATAAAACTCTCATTTTCATAGGCATTTCACCAGAAAGATTACTTTCAAATGTTTTATCTCAGGTATGCAGATGTAACAGTCATAAGAGCTGTTATTACTCCTGAATGATTCGCCTTCAGGAAGTGGAAAAGCAATTTGTTTCCTGGCCTAAAGATATCAGGATGTAGCAATAAACCAGGTACACAAAACATTATATACAAGAGAACAAGAGAAACGTACCAGAATATTGATCTTTCTCACACTGCTGGCAGGCAGTTGCTCCCTTGTTGGAGTATGAGTCCACTGGGCAGGGGAGGCACCGGGCAGAGCCCGCCTTAGCACTGTAGGTGCCAGGTTTACAGTGGAAACACTCGGATGTGTACGCAACCCCTGTGGGGAATGTAATGTGTTGAGCACATTAAATTGGCCTTTTCCCAAGACATACTAAACAAATCAAAAACTTGATTCTGTGAAATGACAGTTACAACACAAACAGATGAAGTTCATCTCACTTTAAAGAAAGTTTTAACAGGATTAATATAAAATGACACGTTCACTGTATAGGAATCACACAAATCATTATCATTTCAAAGGACCGATGGCTTAATTTAAGTGCAAATTAGAGGCCTAGACAAGCTAGATAACAAACTTAGTAACCTATTTATCCATTAAGTTAGTGTTAACTACCAGTTCCACTGTGCAAATCTTAAACAGCAATTGCATGGGAGTTACAACGACACAAACTAGTAGTAGAATACACACCAGAGATAGCAACGTTCTTTAACAGCACTGGTTTCATAGCATTGCTGGACAAAGAGAATCCAGTGGTTCTCCAGTATAGAACATTATTCCCACGATTCAACTGCACCTGGTTAGAGAACAAAAATGCAATCAGCATCAAATCCTGAAAGCACAGGTATAAATGTATTATAACACATTTAATACTACTATACTAAACACATTATAAACTGTAATAGAAAAACACGCTAAGATGGCAAGAGAAAGAAGACCTACCAATGGAAACCTGGCCTTCTCAAACACAAGAAGATATACACACACACAATCCCACTTACGTAGTGAGCATCCCAGTCATTCTCTGAGCTCTTCATCCATCGACTCTGGGAGTCAGTAGACTGGCACTGGTCATTCTGGACCTGGCCACCACAGAGAGGGCATGGATCACAATAGTGCCCTTTGTTGAGCATTACAGACATTAACGTTTATTAAAACATAACAGAAATATTGTAACATAGTACACTAAACATAGTTACATTGACCTTTACTATGTAACCCAACAGTTGCCCTATAATATCATATCAGTTATAGTGATCTTTTGTGGTCACTGAAGCATGCAACATAAAATGTACAAGAGGTGTTTGCCTCTGAGATATTACTCTGAGATAATACTCTGTTAACTCTGTGGCATTCAACAGTCAACTAGATTTTACATTCGCTGGCTTGTGAAGATACCATAATACTCACATAAAATTCAAACAAGATGTTGTTATCAGGGTAGAAGTACTGGAAGGAGACTGAGCCAGGCTGCTTTAAGCTCACGGCGTACGACAGTGTGGAGATGCATTCATCTGTGTTAGAGGCTATGTAGTCGCCCTTAGGAGACCAAGTTGAACTGGACAGGGTTAAAGCACACACACACCCAATATAGAACACTGAATTACTGCAATATTGAGGTACCATGCAAATTTAATTAGAAATAGAATAAAATTTAGAACCTATGAATGCAAAGGAGCATTTACAATAGGCTTACTGACAGAGCAATAGACCCCCTTCTCTTTAGCCGCCATTACATTTTGGAAGACAAATATGGACCATTAAAATCATCTTTCTGATGACTAACGGACAGTCCTCGACTTTCTACTACACAGTTACTCACTTGGTGCAGTCTGTGGAGAGGTCGCCCGCATCCATACTGCCGCCGTAGCTAAGGAACCCGGTTGGCAGAGCTTCCCACTCCTCGAAGGCCTCGCCCGTGCCCAGAGAGTATGTCCCTGCTGTGCACTTCTGACACTCCTGAGACTTCATGTCCAGGTACTCGCCTTCCTTACAGGTAAACGCTGTCAAGATGGATGAGCGCAGCAGTTAGAGAGAAGTTCCTTGGGAATCTAAATCAACTGACGAGTACACTTATGCTTAGTGGGAAATTATGATGCCATGTGTGATAGTAACTATCTTGGAGGTGTTTGTCATGACAGGTTTGACAGCATGGGTTTTATGCAGCCTATAAACAATAAGACGTTTGGTTACTCACTGCAGTGCGTTCCCTTAACTGGGTCAGGTAGGCCCGTGCACGTTTCAGGCTTGTTGGGTATTGCCACTCTCCATCGTGACCCCAACACGTCACAGTCTGTGTACTCGAAGTGGTAATCTGACTAAGTTCACAACAAACATATATACATGCACAGATGAGTTCCATTAAAGGATAATGAAAAAAACTGTATAAAGGATGACAATATAAGCAGACAAAGAGGTTACATTACATTATTATGTGAAACACACTGGACGTACAGCTGAAAAGCTATGGAATATATACACAATACACAATTTTAAACAAGCTATTGTATTGCATTGTATTCATTCTTTTGGGGCCATTTTAAGTATGTGTCTTGTATTGGACTAAAATAAACATTGCACGAGTTCACTGAAGACTAATGATGTAAGTGTGTACAAACTATCAGTTGACTACAGCTTAGTAAAGGTGTCCAAAATCCACTGCACGTTGAACTGAAAGCTCATGCCATATCAATGGTACTATATGACACTGGATACTGACTTTGTGTGAATGTAGAAAAGCTGACAAATACTGTCACATATGTTTGATGGTAATCAGCGGTGTAGAGATAATAACTAGCTAAAGCAAGGATTGTCATGCTTCAATGCATCACTACATGCTTAATATTTGCATGAATTAAGTCAATCCCCTTTTTAAATGGAGGGTCAGATCAATATTTACACAGGCATCTGCCACACCCACTGACAGTTACCTTCATCTAGGATGTCTTCCATTCCTTGTCCTAACAAACTGCTTTTGACAAGATCTATTTACTTGCCATGGTGGTGGGAAAGACACAGCTGAAGCAAGTTCTAGAACAAACTCACATTTTTATCCTTTGTAAACACCATGGGCTGAGCTTAATGGAAGGCTAACAAACATAATTAACAAATTACTCAGCCAAAACACTGTGACGTTTGGACAGTGGGTTCGGATGCCCACTGTTGACCACTCCTCAGGACATTTACACAGCGCTTACTCTAGCAAGAGTAACACAAAAGAAATCAACATATGCCAATCCGAATCAGACAGAAAGCCACCTGAAGTGAGATTAGACCGCAATTTAGCAAAGTACATGCAAACCCCCTCCATGTGTAGCAAAGCTGGTTTAATAGTTAACCCAACAGAAAGGCCCAGGACAAATGGTACTGCCTTCATGTTTTCTATTAGTGCAGCTCCTGTGGCTCAGTGCAATATAAGACAGACACAACCAGCTTTGGATATGCCTACAGATTTTAAAAAGTGTAAGAAGTGAGTTAGCATTTGGTGGTATCAAACTAGTAAGTGGCACTCATCCTCATCACAATAATGGACATTAATATGGTGAAACCAAGGCAACAGGACAAAGTGTCCTATGTTTCTATGGTGTCTCTCAGGGGCCGCACCATTGGCTGGATCATAGCCATTCAGAAACCAAAGCTGCCCAAACTGTCATTTGTCTTGGGTCAAATTCAAGGTCTTTTAATCTTCCAAGGCATTATGAGATTAACAATGTTATCCTTAACTTTATTTCTCAGTCCTGAAAAGCACTGTTGTATGGATGGAAATTAATTTCACATGAAGTGTTAGTGTTTAAAAGTAAGGGTCATACACAACGCTGTTCTAATTTAGCACCCCACTGGATAACAGTACAGGTACAGTACAGTATCAGCTTAGTATTTTGGTAAAACATAAAACATATTAAATCAACCTTGTGATTAATTAATAATACAATTCATTACATCATCAAGAAAAATCAGGTGAAGTTAACTTGTTAACTTGTGCCTGTTCCCCTAAAAGCCCTAATGCCAGATGTCAGTTTCACGCAGGTATCAGAAGAGGCTGTTATCAACCTGTGATAACGTGTTTGAACTGAGTCATTGCTGCTCAT
Organism: Brachyhypopomus gauderio; assembly: GCF_052324685.1. Taxonomy (NCBI): domain Eukaryota; kingdom Metazoa; phylum Chordata; class Actinopteri; order Gymnotiformes; family Hypopomidae; genus Brachyhypopomus; species Brachyhypopomus gauderio. The sequence continues at coordinate 30,035,561 of NC_135214.1, read as the reverse complement.
GTGGGAGAGTTACATGCATGGCAAGAACATATCAATCAGTCCCAAATTTGCCATTTACTCTTTGAAGTTTCATTTACACAAACAAACAAATAATGAGCGTTGGTGTGGTTACATTGTCAGTGTCTAGACTGTTGTTGCTCTCTCACACTGTTCAGTAATTTGGCAATAGTTTGAGTAAATGTACCCTACTTTGTTTTATGTAAAATTCCCCTTCAGGTTTGCTGTCTCTTTGTAATGCAATAACACATTATTTGTATTCATATGATCCAAGCATAAGTAAACATCGCGGGTGAAATGACTTCAACACGTGAACATGAGAACGTGATAACCAACATAACAAACACGGCCCAGTTCTTACACATAGCAAACAATTATACTCACAAAGACTGTTACACATTTAACATGCACATGTAGTTATGCAGACCATAAATTCTTTCACATATTTTAAATGCACATATGTTGGTATAGTATTTATATGTCATTTACAATATTAGTTGGACACTATCCCATGAACATTTAAGTAGCCTTGTGGTATAGTTTAACGTTCCTAGTAAGTGCAGGTATATGCACAGATCAAACTCTAAGATTTCAGTACAGTTTCATAAAGATAAAAAGACAAATGTTGTTGTTCTCCACTTTATATGTAGACCACTATGGAGATAGTGATTAATGTGCTTTATGTCTGCAGCATCTTTCAATAATGTATGTAATTATGAAACAAGAAAGCAGCTTATTGAATATACAACAGTTCCAGCTGTTCGTAAAGGTCAGTAGAACAAGACCTACCATTAAATGTGTTACAACAAGCTACCTGCTTTGAAAACAAAACACTACCAAAAGTTGTCATTTCTTCTTTCGAAAACCTCTGTATTGAATCGGTCTTACCTCTTTACAGCTGGGCAACTCCAATGACTCTAGAACATCGAGAACTATGAGTCCTAGAATCAAACTAAAATAAGATACAGCGCCGTTGGTAAAAACCGTGAGAGGTAAATATTTAGATGTCATGGTTGTAATAAAAAGCTATATAAACACTCATAAGAAAGAGAAAACCTATCCCATCCGACCAGTCCGCCTGACAGCTGGTACTTCAACTTCGCTGTAACCGGTGCCGCGCTTTATTTGCGCGTTGAGCGCGTGACTCTGCTAGCGCTCCCACCTGTTGATTGTGGGAATGGTGTGAATTATTTCGAACATTTGGAAATCTAAAAATTTGATTAACATCTTTGACGGGACCTTTAATTGTTTTCAAGTTTAGCCTCAGTGCAATTTAGTTCTACTTCTAGAGCTACTTTGTTCCTATAGGAACCAATAAAACAGTATAGAAATATTTATGAACAGCTGCATCTTAAGAAATATATTAACGATGATATTTGACATAATAGTAGTAATCAATTAATTGCATGTCTTGCCATTGTTCTTTAGAGTGTCAGAATAAAAAGAAATGTAAATGAGAGCAAAAAGGCCAACCACAAACAATACAGATATTGGAGATATTCGCAATGTACAAATGACGTGACTTTCTTTTCCAGATAAAGAACTTTCCGCAAACTATAATCAGAAACTGTTTATCACACACAAACATAATTGTAGGTAGACTTTAATCATAATTGAGACAGCAGAGTTAAATATCAAGCAATAGTGTGTTACATCATGCTCAGAAATGGTCAGATTGCAGTTTCTCAGAAAGCTGTTAAGAGATTTTACAAAACTGTTTTGACTTTGACTCAATAATTGTAGGATTGATTGGTGACAGGTGTTTGCATCCTTGCAATCAATGCTTAAAATTGTACATTCACAATGAAAACAATCATAGAACAGACATGACTGCTGAGAACCAGTATATTGTGCCCCACTCACTCTCCTCCACAGACTTTAAATGTTATAACCTATACACAATATAATAAATCTGTATATTATGCTTTTGGTTATCGTGTTCCATGTATGCTCTGCTTGCCAGCATCTAGCTTTGTTATGTTCTTGGATTGTCTGTGACATCTTTGCAAACCCTGCATCTGGTGTGGTAGATGCCAGCTTCTATTGATCTTGTATTCAGAGCTTGTTCCTGCTGCGATGATTAGTGCCTATGAGTGTCTCTCAATTCAGGCTTTTCCAGCCATTAGTAGAATGCAGGTGTATATATATTGTCCATAAGAACCCCCTGAAACACTAAAACATTTAAAAATGTCTAATATGGGACATATGGACTGGGATAATTTTGTAGTAACTGGAAGCTCTTTGATGTTGCAGGATCCTTGAAGAGACATAAATTGATTTCTTATCACATAACCCTTACATGGACATATAATACATAATAAATATATCAAGTATATAGCACATAAAGCTCAAAGGGTTGTAGTCTAAGTACAACTTTAAGGCACGAGATGTTTTACCATGCCACTGAGTAAAAACAAATAACCACAACCTTTCTCGTAATGTGGTCAGTCCCAATCACCACCTGGTGCAATATCTGTACATTACACTGTAATACCCTTAATACCCTCTGGAACACCCCACCGTCATTGCCCTCCACAGGAACCCTCGCGGTCTGTTCATCAGTGCGGTGACAATAGAGGACGGGGGGGGGGTGGTCTCGTAGTAACGGTAGGGGGACGTGGAACAACAACACAATCTGGAGGAATTTTGCTCACGTTAGCAGAGCCAAACATTTCTGTAGCTTCTGCAGCATTTGAATTGTGATAATGCCGCTAAATCGTAATCCGTTTCCTTTTCCTAGATACGAGAATGATCACACCTTTACGGGGAGTAAAGTATGCCAGGTAAACACTGTTGGCCTAGCCAACGTTATATTAATAGTCAAATTGTCTGGCAGCTATACAAGTAAGTCAACAGGAACACACTTTTACGACAAACATAGTTAACTCTCCCAGCTGAACGTATTTTCTTTTTAAATACACAGAAAATGCCTTTTGAAAAGCCTGTTCATCTTGCGCAAAATGAAGAACCATGGAGCCGTTTAAACGACACCGCGACTCTCGCCAGTACGAGACGAAGTGTTCTGTTCGGCAAACAGGTGAGGTGGTCCGGCTGGGTTTGGACTACTGGCAAGAAGAGTTTTCATTTTAGTATATTTTAGTCGCTTGTTTGAAAAAGTAACACTTCATATTTACTATGTTTTTGTGTTTTGCCAAGACAACAAATGATAGCCTGGACTTCCATCTCAGTGCTGTGTATGATAATCATGTGCATTTCCTGCGAAATAAGAACCAAATCTTGCTGCAGCCAGAAACTCTGGTGGACAAGCGATGGTATGTTTGACTTGCCCAAACGAACATTACTATAATTCAACTTAAAGCCGTAACAGAACAGCATAACCACCTATTAATTTGGGTCATTTCAGCGAAGAAAAACATGCTTCAAATGGCGACGCTTGCAACAAGGTACTGAGAGTCTGGGTCAACTCACAGAAAGCCTCCATTTACAGCATCGAGGGAGCGATTGGTGAGAAACTGTTTTATATTTCTTTATTGTGTGTAACAAAGTGTAGGGTTTTGCCCAGTATTTATCAGCAGCAAGACATGCATCGTAATTTGCCACACGTGGTCTGCTCAACTATGCTGGTTACCAAACCGGGTGTCCTCTTCCAGAATCTCACCATAATGCTTCTACAAACCGAGGGTACTCCAGGAAAGACGACGGCGGATTTTATTCAACATAAAGAGAAAGGTAGATAGATGTAGTTTTCACAGTCTCGCTTAGCTACCTAGCTTTCTATGTGCTACTTAACTCAATTATCTTAAACGTTCACCGAAATAAATATGGATCTCGAATGAACACAGTGCCTTTTTCCCCTGTGTGGACACAAAACGACGAGATACTACATCTACATCGCCCGGGTTAACTAACTCGACCTACATCGCCCGGGTTAACTAACTCGACCTACATCGCCCGGGTTAACTAACTCGACCTACATCGCCCGGGTTAACTAACTCGACCTACATCGCCCGGGTTAACTAACTCGACCTACATCGCCCGGGTTAACTAACTCGACCTACATCGCCCGGGTTAACTAACTCGACCTACATCGCCCGGGTTAACTAACTCGACCTACATCGCCCGGGTTAACTAACTCGACCTACATCGCCCGGGTTAACTAACTCAAGTAATGAAGATTTCCCACCCAACTAGCTAATCCCGTCTCCTAACCAAAGCTAGCACCAGGAACACACCAACTGTCGAAATTGTGGAGATCAGAATCGCTTCAATACTCATTGGTCGCAACAGGAAAGTTGGGAACAAACCCAAAGATCCAAACGACACTAGTATATCTGATCAATTCATCATTTCTCACCACATTTCTGCTGTGGTTGCCCATAATGTGCTAGCTAGCTAGCTACAAAACGGCTGCACGCTCATTGCCATTGAAGGCTAGCGAGTCGGTTATTATCATCTCTGAATCAAAGCAAGGTAAAGCTCTGACCAGATCAAATAAGATCACGGTGTAGATTTTTTTGGATTACTCACAAACACACACTCGCACAAACAAACATTCAGACATTCAAATCACTCGCACTTAGCCAACAACCAAACTCACCACACAACACCACTCACTCGAATAAGTTCACATCCGGCTTTGGCGTCCACTTATATCACATGAGAATCATGGGAAATGCGAGGAAAAGACAACAGTAAAACACAGTAGCGCCTCCATGTGGCCATGAAGTGTATGTACGGCTATATTTATGTCAGCCAAAGCTGGGTAGCTTCAGGAACACACACCGTAGACGTCGTGAGGATCACAGTCGCTTAAAAAATTGGGGGAAACCAAGATCCAAATTGCACTAGTATATCTGATCAATTTATTATTTCTCACCACAGTTCTACTGGAGATACTCTGAATTTACTTGCTGATTTACTATAAAATGTATCACTTTACACCGCATGAAAATGATCGGAAATGCGAATTCAAAAAGTAAGTAAAAAAAAGAAAGAAATGTAAAAAAAAAATAGTAGCTCCCTCATGTGGACATTAGATGTATGTACGATGATCTTGTACGATTGTATGTAGCTCAACAACACAATGACAAACTCTTTCGTGAAATAATATATAAAATATATTAAATAAATAAGATTTAAAATCACAAAACTCAGCCAGCTTTCATGAAAGAGTTTGTGATTGTTTTGTGATTTTATATATTATATATTACCAATAATATATAATTCTATAATATATAAAATCACAAAACTCAGCCAACTTTCACAAAAGAGTTTGTCATTGTGTTGTTGAGCTACACACATGGGCGTGGTAGTGGGGGAAAAAGTGGACCTGACTACCCAGGGCCCCAGTAGGGAGAGGGGCCCATTTTGCTTATGTGCCTCATTTACTGGCATTTATAGGGGCCCACTGACATTGAGAGTGTACAGGGCCCAGAATTTGCTGCTACACCCCTGGCTACACACATATGATTTAATAAAGGAACCCCAGGCTGTGCCTTTTGACTGCAATAAAATCTTTGTTTTTTTTGCTGTTGATGTTCAATATTCTGTTCAGGTCATTTCCTGTTTTTGAAAAGGTTTATGAAGATGGTCCTTCATAGACTGTCCACTGTCACCAATGTATCACCAGTGTGACATCAGATATCTCTAGATTATCTACAGTTGTCAAATGACAATATTCCCCAAACTACTTTAAAAATAGAGGCTTTTTTTGTCCACGAAGTAACAAAGTATTTTGCCTATACTGTCAACGAATGTCAATTGATGGCCTTAATACATCATTTTGCTCTTGCTGTTGTCTGTACGTCTGTCACCTATACACTTGTCTTTGATATACTGACATTGGTACCTTGTCTAACACTGATACTCATGAATTAAAGTGTCTAGACTCTAGAGTGTTGTATTAGATACTTCAGTTAAAAGCAGCGATGATGTCAACGGCAATTAACTAATCCCACATCTTGCACTCCTGGGATTGCAGTGCAGGTTAATTTTGACTGTCAAAATGGGACTGCAGGGGATGTCTGCAACAGGTGTTGACAGACACCCACACACGTCAATGTATGCATTCTCACCAAGCAGAAGTTAGGGTTAGCCTAGGTACAGCAAAGAAGCAGACAAGAACAGCTGTGGAGATACAGTGTTGTTATGGTGTTGCAGAAAGAGAATGTGTTTGAAAAAGCTCTACATGCTCTTTGTCTGAGGGCCACTGAGTCTCTTGGCAGAATGACTATGATTATCTTGCATAGTTTCAGCACAGGGACCCAATAACAGTAAAATTACTATGACAAGACATATTTTTTATTATATTTCAATTGTTTTCTGTGTTAATTTAATTTCTATGCCAGTTGCTGTAAATTTTAAATACCCTAAGAGAGTTATAAAATTTCCCCACAAAGTATTTTAAGGTCTTACTTTTTTTTCCTTTTCAGTTTCTGAATACTTGAAATTTTGAAGTCCATAGGACCATGTTTAGACTTGAGATAGTCGAGGTTCTCAAAGTGTAATGGTCAAAACACTGGTATCACAAAGTCTGCCATCTGATTTTATATGGTTGGAGAGAAACTGTTTAGCATAAGGATTTTTTTGAGTAATTAATTTCTTCAAAGTTTTTTGAGAAATTAAACAATTAAATAACTTTCTTAATTTTCAATTAGGATATGCATCACATTATTAGTAGATTTCCAAATGACTGGGTAATATGAAATGGGGCAAAACTATATGCTCACATGTCACGATGAAATAACAAGTCGTTCACTATTTTTCTCTTGTCTCTTATTTTGTAACACTTCAGAGAAATGGCTTTAGCCATCACAAAAAAGGTATCTGATTATTTATTTTGATCGGGTAGCAAATCCAGCATTTTTTAAAGATTTTGTATTTCCTAATGTATGTTCATTTTTTATTGTCTTCACACAGTGACATTTTATCATTCAGACTGAGGTTTTATATATTATAGCAAAGCTTTAAAATTTCAAAATGCCTCAACACTAATTTTTTATCTATTAATTTAATTACATTTTAATGAAGCCAAAGTCTCTTTCCTGAAGTGACATATGATTATACATAATAGACCAAAATACATTACTTTAGGAAACATACATAATGCACATTTTACTACTCTAAAACAATCTCAATATGTAAACAAAAAAAAACTGGCTTTATTTGATAGCCTATGCATGAAAATCTACAGCAAATTCACATTGATGACCTTACAGCTACAACTCTATTGAGAGTGAACTGAATTAACATCAACTAAACAGTATGTGTAAATGGACGTGTTTATATCTCTTTTTCTCTAGAGAACTCTGTGTGCCATTTACCAGCATGCCAGCAGAGCACTGACAGTAGTGAGGAGGTCACTCAGCTTCAGAAGTTAAACAGCTCTCCCACTGGCTTTCCCAGTCACCAGGACCTCCTTAAAGAACTGATGTTTAGCCATAAGAGGTTACTAGGATTTTTTGACAGGCCTCAACATAAATGTAAAGCCAAATATGCTAATCAATACAGTGTTTGTATATAAGTGTAGCATATGATAAATAGACAACACAAAAAAACTATTACAGGTGGTCAAGCCCTGAACATTTTTTTGGAGTTATTTCAGTGTTACAGTACCATAATTAATTTCACTAAGGGTATTGGTGCAGTTTGTTCAATACTATGCATTGTGCATAGAGTTTGGTGTTAGGGCATATACAGCTAAGTCTGCCACATCCTTGCTTATGCAAGGATTACTTTTATTTTAGATACCACAAGCTACGCTGAATGGACTGAGCAGTGGTTGTTGGCAAAGAGAGCACAGACTAGTTGGGGAAATGCACTACAAAGGTGGAACGGCTGAGGTGTTTGATGTTTTAAGAACTTGGAGGACTGGGTAGGTGAGTGGGGTGTTGTGCCATGTCATTGATTAATGTGATAGATGAAGATGGAACTGGTGGCACTGAGAACGCTTTAACAGTGGCCTTAGTTGCCAGGGAGGCCAGTATGGATTTGTGGGAAAGACTGGTTACATATTACATAAAATCCACATGGGACGGACTGGCGGCACTGAGTATCCATTAACAGTGCTAGTGGGGTTGGGTATGGCCTTATTCACTGGGGAGGCCAATATAGATGTTATGGGTTAGGAATTGTCTGACTGCAAGGGTTGTGTATGTCATTGTCATGGAACATAAAGCCCATATGGTGACACTGAGCATTTGGTGCCAGTTGGGCTATGGCCTTATTCACCAGATTGGTTTCACATCTAAAGAAGTGTGGCTTGGATTAAAAGTGAGAGGCCCCTACCTGATGTCCCCTGAGAAGAGCCCATGATGATGTGATTGCTGGCATGAAGAGTGGGCTGGTCCCTATGTGAAACCATGTGAAAATATTTTATATCTTATCCTGTGTATAAATTACAATTAAATAACAAAACTGGACATTTCATTTCTCCAAAAGGTTCTTATTGTGTGAAAGCAGCTTAACTTTTGGCCAGAGTCAGAAGTCACACTTACTCTGTCATCTTATTACAAGATTGGTACCATAACACTTTGGGGAAATTGGGCTTTAAGATCTTTTTTGACAAGATAATTACTCCAAATTATAATGGCATGTAATAGTTCTCCCAGACGTGCTAAAAATAGATTATGTGTGCTTGCTGTAGGCAAGATTTGCTCTAGTTGTATAATTTTCTACCTTTACATTTAAAGGAAAATTTAGATTCCCCCATGCCCCCCTGTCTCTGTTTTCATAACCTCATATGATTGTTTTGACAGTGCAAAATGGTGGAGCGGGAATATCAACAGCATGAAGAGAACATCCCTGAGTTTGTGTTGGTCAAGAAAAAGCTGCAGCACATAGATATTACAGCAGAGAATTATTTAACTTAAGGAACTTAAGTTGAACTTTCATTGATCTATTATGAGTTGTGCAGGGGACACCAGGCATCTTGTTGCACCTTTCACACTATTTTTATTCTGTGGGACCAGTAGATTATAATTTTACAAACTGCATACCACATGAAATATGTGCATACCACATGAAAAATGTCTGTCATATACTTGTTATATTTGTTATATTTACACATATTATTTCGGTTCAAACTTATAAGAACTTAAATAGAGAGTGCACCTCTATTGTCATGCTATCTTTTGCAGCAAATTAAAGCACTCAATTCACTGTTAGGTTTTTTTTTTTAATTCAAATAAAAAATTAAATGCCACTTCAGAAAAAATAGGCTTCATTAATAATCACTCGATCAGTCTGGTAGTATGGTTCATTAAAACACACAACTGGAAAGTAATTTCAAACAATCTCAAATAAAATCTTTCCTTTCAGCTTCAAGTGCCTCCTTCACTGATGTGTCAGCCAGAATCGTGGGTTTTATTTTCTTTTGGGGGCAGCTCTTGAACCAGCTTTTGGGTGAAGCCAAATGTCCTGTTGCTTGGCAGATAGAGTTGGTGGGATGGTGAGGAGTGGCCCCAAGCCGTGCTTTCTTTATTGTAAAGTTGTTTTAATGTAGGACAATAGCAAAAGTATGTTGTTCTTCATCGACAAAATGTGTAAGAAAAAAAAAGATTACAAAAATGTGTTTTACTTCAAAATGTAAATTTACAAATCTCACCTCAGCTCACAATACATCCTGCCTTTCCCAGACAGGATATGAGATCAGACCAATACTAGTGTTCCACGTTTAAGTGGTTGGAAATATCAACAAGATGCCCTAGTCTCCCCTACTTTCTTTATTATCTGTTATTACTGTAATATCTGTTAAAAGCTCTGATAGACCAAAAATACATTTAATAGTAATGTATTGACAGACCTGTTGCACTTCCAAATCTTGCCTTTTGGAATATAGTTTTACTTACAAAAAAGCAGTTTGTCGTTTGTACCAACATTCATCTAAATGTTTTCAATGTTATTCCTTTATATTCATTTACGGCAAGAAAAAAATATAAATATTTTTTAAAGGGCGTTGTCAACACTGGCAGTAACAAATACAATTGATGAAAGAATTTTACATAAACCTGTAAATGTATAGCCTACTACACTTTGCAGAATCGATTCCGTTCTAGGTGATACTGATACTCTGTTGGCTCTGTTGTGCTGCTGTTGCGGGCTGCCACTGCATTCACAGGTGGCTCTTCTCTGAATCCTCAATTACTAAAGAGATCCCCACGGGCTGCCTACTGCTTTTCACATGGAAATAAACAGGGTTTAATTAGCTGATCTTTATATTCAGGGAGCGCCACGGGCAGAGAGCTGACCATCTGCCGAGCGCGCGATACGCCTGCTCACCTTCCACCATAAAAGTAACAAAAAAGAAAGTCCTGGACCGTGGGTGGAAAACGTGTGGCCAAATAATACTCAAGAAAGTAGTATCGTGACGTACAATGTTTCTGGTTTCGAAAAAAACATTAACAATTACCAGCAATGTTAGAAAATTTAATATATCTAATAATAGACTTAAAACACACACAACAGCAGCAAGAATAAAAGCGTTTCATTGTGTTATAGTGGACACCATTCATCAGTTCAAAAGAACTATTGGCCAGCTGTCTCAGGCACTCGCCTCTTGTTTAACTTTTTTTGTCTCGCCTTTCTCCCGCTGACTCCATTCAAACTGCGCCAATTTTCTGTGGCAGACGTGTGCTGCATTCAGAAAGCACGGAACTTAGAGACGTGATAATAAAAGGGGGAGTACTAAATTGCACGTTAAAAAAATTCTGTACTCACTAAGACAAACGAACAGTCAAGTTTCTTTTATATATATGATTAACCTATGATATTTTGTTAGTGTCGTATTTGCTCATTGATAGTATGCAATTATTACAAATATTCGGGCATTCCTTTATATTGCATTAACATATATGGGACGCCTCCCCTGCATGGAATGGTACGCTCCAAAGGCGTGCCGTTTGAACACGCCCCTTACTCATTCCCAGTTTCGCATCAGCAGCACACTGGAATACTCTGGCATGCGAGCATCTGTCTGAATGGATTAAGGAGGCTACCTACTGTCAGACGGACCGCGGCGTGAATGCTTTAAAGGTACGACTAGGATTAACTTTTTCCCCCCTAATCAATATCTTCTCACAGCAGTCTATAGACTGTTTGTTTGATGGGCCGTGACTGAAGCCATATGAACAATACACATTATACAACCATACTTGTAAATGTGTCTTTTAAAAAGTGTAATGGGACAATGATTTTTTTTACATTCAAGTGGACGCTTTAATTAAATGTAATCCTAAAGTGAAATATAAAATTTCAGTTTATAAGATACAAGTAGTGGGTATGGGGTGGGGGGAGGTTTGTTTTGTTTTGATCAGTAAGTTCATCATATGCTTCTTTGCTATTTAATTTGAACTTTTTCTGTGTGTGTTTGTGTTGAAAAAAAAAGTGGAATATGTAAAATACATTGTTGTTGTTGTAAGTATATTGTACTATTCCAATAAAAATATTTGGGAAAAAAAAAGATACAAGTAAAAAAAAGATACTTATAATAATAACAATAATAATAATAATAATAATAATAATAATAATAATGTCTGGTAATAATAAATTATTTTTATAATTTTTATTCTTATTCTTCTTATTATAAACCAGCCTCGTATATTCAACAGTTTATCAGTGCGAATTAACTTAAACAGAATAAAACATTTTAGTTACTTGAATGGGACAAATAGATAATTGAGTTCAATCAAGTTTTTGTGACTTGCAGTAGATGTTGTATTCATAACCATGTATTTTTCTTGGTGACTGTTAGACTAAAGTGCAACTGACATACAAGAGATTATTGACATCAATGACAATGTGGGAAATGTTGTCAGTGGATGCCAATAAAATTGTCTGATGCAAGAAATTTGAGGAAGGTAGTAGATTTTCACTATTTTGCATGGTGGGCCAAGTTGCACATTTTACTTTTCTTCAGATAAAAGCTTATTGGTTGACAGTCAATTGTAAAAACTTTAGATTTCTCATTTATTTCTTAATGATGCCAGAATTAACAAGACATTATTGTTGTGGAATGCATGTTTTGGTCTGTACAGTCAGGACTGTGCTGTGATGATATGACTTTATCCTGCACTTTCCTTTCTGCTGTTGAATTGTTTTCAGCTCCTCACCAGATACGGAAATAAGTCATGCTGTAAAGTCATTTTGCCTCTCCCGTAACATCAGCATCTATGCGCTTCAGCACCCCTTTAATTATAGACTGCACATACATTCTGGGTTGGCTTCAAGTCTCCCCTCAGAGTTTCCGAGGCCTGGCCTGCTTTGGGAATTCCAAGCCCCGGCCGCAGCGGTAATGAATATGACTTCGGAGGCATTCCGAAAGATTGCAGCCCCGCAAGCACACTGGGAAGGGTGGTGGGTAAAAGCCAGAGGAGACAACGTCGTACTCACGCCATAATCTCTGGCCCCGAAAACACCCTTTTCCTGTGATGCCTCATCGCTATGCTTCACTGAGCTACGGAGGTGGGTGGGACAACTACTGCTACAGCAGTTCTGCTCCCAAGATCAGATCACTGTCAGATGTGCTATGTCCTGTAATGCTCATTAGATGCAATTAGCTATGTAATCTAGATGGATGTGAAGGCTTGTGTCTGGGGTGGAGCTCCCTATGAATGGTGTGCTTGTCTGATCAGCATGTCCATCTCTGCATTTTTTTTTTTTGGAGGTTGCAGTGAATAAGGCACACTTTGTTGCAGTGACCTAATTCATTCCATGGTTTTAAACACATTCACATACACACACACACACAAAGAGAGAGAGAGAGAGAGAGAGAGAGAGAGAGAGAGAGAGAGAGAGAGAGAGAGAGAGAGAGAGAGAGAGAGAGAGAAATGGAGAGAGAATTGTATACTCTGCATTCTCAGGCTAAGCAGATATTGTCATCTCAGCAAATTGGCCACATTGCTGTGTTGAGGTAGGGATGTTGTTGATATAGGACCCGAAGGGCATAATGAAACAGGCAGGACAAGCTGGTCTCTGTGCAACGCTGCATCTGTCTCCAGGAGTCACAGGTCTGCATGAGTAAAAAGCCATCAGGGTGTCTACAACAGCATCCAATCTCTTCACTCTCCAGGAAGAAGCTATGATAATGATCCACAGGCAAAATAAACATGCCAGGAATATACAGTCTCAGTGGAATGCTAGCATGTTACCCTCCTAGCTTGTTTCAGGAAATGGTTTCTGGGCTTGCTCTAGTGTGGCCAAGCACATTTCATGACCAGTGCTGACCTGTCATGACTCATGAGTAGCGTCCACTTGATTCTAGATTTGAAAAGTTCCTTTGTTGACGGTCTGAATGCCTTTGGGAGGATCATACCACAGCATTGAGCTACTTGCGCTAAACAAAAACATACCCAGCTTTTGTGCATGATCAGATGCTGTTTAATGTTCAACTTATTCAAACTGCATTTAAGTCTGCAGGGACAGGTCTGCAGCCCACCATGATAAAATTAGGCCAACGGTATTCTTCTTCACCTTACTGATCATTGGAGTTCCAGTTTATCTTATTATGAAAAGAATCCTGTACCCCCCTTGAAACAAGAGATGCCCTAACAGAAATAATAGTGTCAGGAGCCTAAGGCAGGGTCAGGCCTAAGACATTGTTCCCCTCCAGAGGCCATGCTACAGCAGTGGCATGCTGAAAGGGAGATGTTCAGGGAGGGGCTGAAGAGGAACAGGTGCAAGCCAAGAGGGGGGGTGTGCCCCGCTTAGCCATCTGGTTTCTTTCGGGGTGTCTAGTTTCCCAAACACGTTCCCTCATGCCGTCCATCAGTGCATTAGCGTGCGCCGGCAGTCATGCGCACGCACGCACACACAACCGCAGTGTGCCAGGTCGCCATGGCGCTGTATGGGGCATTAGCCCCCACACATGTGCGCGGTCAACCACGTGCACTTCTATTGTGGGGTGGAACATTAAAGTGGTTGAGGAGGGGGGAGGAGTTGGGGGGGGGGGGGGGGGGGGTGCAGGAGGTCTAGAGGGACCAGAGGGTGGGTGGAGATGCTGAAAGAGACATCTTGTGCTTTCTCTGGTCTCAGTGGTGGGGTAGCTCCTGAGGAGCCTGGATCACTGGATTTGCCTGTGGAACTCGAGGTTTGCATGTCACGTGTTACATTTGGTTGACAAATATCAAGTGGTTGGTCGACTCTAAGAGCAGGAGATATAAACAGAGTTGAAAACAAGAGAAAGATGTAAATGTTGTGTTGTGGTTCATGTGTGCAGAGATTGCAGACCTGTAGATTTACTGCTTGAGGCAGAAGACAACGAAACAAACATGGAATGCAAAGAAGAAATCAGTGACTCGGACAGTGGCATCATCCTAAACTCTGGTAAGCACTTCAAGTTGTCAGTCCACAGACATATTTGTAGCATTAATGAACCAATTGTCTGCAGATGTTTGAGTTCACTTCTGTGAACGCTATAAGATTTGCCAGCAACTCTTGTAAATGTCTGACTAGCATTCTGACAAAGGCTCTGTGGTTTTATTGGAATGCGGTGGTAGCGCTGTTTGGGAGGTCTGGGCTTTCGCTAGAACAAGTTGGGCTCCATATTGCAATGTCATTGTAACTGCTACACCTAGCTACGTAAGAAAGCCAAATACATCATTTTGTTTCATCAAGGTCCAGACAGTCCGACGTCTCCCGTGAAGGACCTAAGTACTCACACACGGGCCATGAGGCTTAAACACCAAGCCCTGGAGGACAGATTGGAGCAGTGTCTTCTGGAGTTGAAGAAACTCTGCATTAGAGAGGCTGTGAGTGCCATCATCCTGTCTGCACCCCATGCTAAGAGCTACCAGCTACAATATGATGTGACATCATTGAAATTTACAGATACGCCACATTAAACCTTATGTGAAAATATGTCATGTGAGTTTGGTGCAGCTATTGAGCATCTTAAATGCACTGTGGAAAAAAAGGCTTTTCACATGCAACGGTTAAATGCAATTAATGGGAATTGAGCTTTATATTGCCCCTTAAAGTAGCAAAGAAAATCAGCTAACTAAGTATGGTGAAGCAGGCTGAATCAGCTAACCAATTGTGGTGAAGCAGGCTGAATCAGCTAACCAATCATGATGAGGCAGGCTGAATCAGCTAACCATTGTGATGCAGTGTGGCATTGCTGTCAGTTCTTTTGTCTTTGACAAGTGGACTTCAATGGAGCCTCTAAAGTAAATCAATAGTGGACAGTCCTGAAACAGATGCTTCCTTACAAGTTAGTCAGGGAGTTACACATTCACTGTGAACCACCAACCCAATAGCTTCAAGGACAGACTCGTTCCACCATAAAGTCCCCTTTGTGTATGTAATAGCAGTAAACATCTGTTTGTTTATTGATAGCCAAATACAGATTTAGCCAGATGCTGCTAATCTTGCTTCTTTTTATATTGTGATTTATAAACAAAGCACTTCTTGCTTTAAACCAACAATTAAAGCTAACAATTAGGATAACATTATCCTGATTGATATTAATATCATGCTTTGATTCCACAGGAGCTGACTGGAAAGCTGTCATCTGACTACCCATTGAGACCTGACGAGAAGCCTCCACAGATTAGGCGACGGATTGGTGCAGCCTTCAAACTAGACGAGGGCTTGATTCCCCAGGACAGAGAGGTGCAGTTCAGTAGTGACATTTTCAGTTTCCTTGCGCATTCTTTTGTCTCATACCCAAATATTGATTCAGAGAAGGGAGAACTGTTGTGGGCACACTGGCCCGTCACCATTAACCCGCACTCTACCACTCTCGCCCCGCACCGGGCTGCTCTAGGAGTCAGAACTGCGGGCACTGGAGGCAGATCTGGCCCTTCACCAGCAGATTTACGAGGCAGCGCGACAGCTGTCCCTCGAGGAGCACCTGAGCAAGCCGGTGAGGAAGAGCCGGGTGCAGCAGTGTAAGCGCGAGGAGAGGAAGGTGAAGGAGCTACAGGAGGCTGTGCTGAAACACCGCGTGAGCCACGGCTGCGTGTCTCCACAGACCTGCCGCACCTCCAGACAGCCAGGCAAGTCCCTTCCACGCCTGCGTCCTCTCACCCCGTTGTCTGTCTGTTGACAGGAAAAGAAAATGCACAGATGCACAGAACTGAACGTGTTTTCTGTAGTAAGCTGTAATATTTCCCTTTTCAGACTCGTGCATATCGGACGACAGCTCGCTGTCCGATGCAGTGGCCCTCGATGACGGTAAGGGCCGAGTCTCTTTGCACTATCGTACGCTGGGCAGCCAATGCTTAAGCTCACTCAGCTCCTTCTGTGTGGACAGAGCTGGAGGTGAGCCCACTCTCCCCGATGGCGCCTGACCCTAGACCCAGGACGCAGCGCTCGGTGCACCGCACCCTTTCCCCCAGCCGCGGCCCACAGCAGACGAGCTCCGTTTCCCGTCTGGAGTATGAGCGCTCGCCCGTGCAGAACTCCCCATGGAGGGAGTCCAGTCTGGATGAGCCCTATGAGAAACGCAAGCAGGCTCCATCCTCTAGCAGCAGCAGGTCGTGGTAAGTAGTGGATCAAGTGGCTCTGTAGATGCATTAAAATAGCAGGTGAAGAGTCCATGTTGGTAAATTTAAAGAAGCATGCCTCAAACACATGTTTACATGTTTACGTTCACAATATCAATGAAATTCGGCTGTAGTGAGGCGATGAAATTACAGCCATATTCTCTAAAGGGAAAATAGATGAACAAGCCGATCGGTTTACCACTGTAATGTGGAGTGATATTGATCACGCCGGGGCGTCTGTGTGGGCAGCAGTCCGACAGGAACTCCGTCAGAGCCGGGACTGGCCGACCTTCCTCCTGCACCCCAGTTTGTGTTCAAAAGTCTGGCCATGCGGAACAATCAGTCCAACAGCGCCCCCTCCACCCCGGAGCTGCCACTGCGTCGACACATTTCTCAGTCCTTTAGGTAAGGCTGTAATATGGGATTTATAGCTGAATCCTGTCTTCACAATGACTGGTTGCAGCTGCCTCTTTATCCATTTATTTTTTTAGACCTGAAAACGCCATTCTTTATCTAAGCCTTTATGTTCACATCTTACAACGTTTTAACTTTGTTGTTGGTTACAATGAATATTTAAACATTAAAACAAATTGTTTGTTGAGATAGTAATAAAAAATTGTATCAAAGTTAAGGCAAAAATTTAGTTTGAACGAATGAATGCATTGGTGAGAACGGCTCAATATGCTTCAGTTAATGTCACTGTATGTAAGACAGGTTTGTGAATCTAGTTCTACCATCGGATATGGCTGTGATATTTATATATATTATATTTGATATTTTATTTTTAACAGGCTTCCACGAACCAAGACAGACCCAAGCAAACCTAACTTGGACCTGAGCCGTGGGCGGAGCAAGCTCCCTCGTCGCCGTGTCACCGACTTTGCCCTGGCCTACTCCGTGCAGCGGCTATACCAGTGCAGCTCAGAGGACAGCAGCTCGGAGCACTCCGTGTCCTCGTGTGCAAGCTCGTCCAGCCGGGACTCGGCCTCCGAAGGCGTCAAAGTCTGCCCACCTCCGTACAGTTACCGCCAGCGCCATGTTGCACACAAAGCTCAGGGTCAACAGCCCGCTCTGGGACTCCCCAAAAACAACATGGCCCATCCCACGGTCCACCCCTGCCAGCCCGCCCAGCCCACGTCCCAGCTCGGCAGCAGAGACAGCACCCCTCTCAGGGTAGACGTGGGAAAGCTGAACCCAGTGGTGAGCTCACAGGCTCAACTGGTGAATATCAAGCTGCAGCAGCCGGTTTCTCCTAAGCGTGGGCCCAGACCGCCTCCGCCGTACCCCAGGCTGTGCCGCGGCCCTTCACTGCGGGAGCATCATGATCACCCCATCAGGCTGCTTCCTCGGGAGGTCGTATCAAATGACCTCAGGTCGTGGCATCAGAGGTACACCACCGGAGACATGAAGCCCCGGCCACTGGAGCGGCAGGGGTCTATGCGTGTGAAACGTCTGCCAAACCAAGAGCCCCCGCCATACCACCAGATCCAGTCTCAGAGACAGGTAAAGAGCCATGACAAAATATGTCATGTGTCAAATCCTTGGTTTCGGATAAACTAAATGAATCAATTAAGCCACGAAATGCTGATACGATGTTGTTCTTTCCAGACTCCACAGAAAGTAATTCTGCAAAGGGCTCCTGATGGGACTCCCCTACAGTGGTATGAAGAAGAAGACTGTGAGATTGTAAGCCAGGTCTAACGACCGTCTGCTGGAATCAGTTATGCACAGCACAAACGTTATTTCAGGCTTCTTTAAATATACTTTGAAACATTTTTGTACACAACATTTTTATCTGTTTATTGAGCCAATGGACTCTTATAATACCTCCAGGTAAAATGCTGATTCTCAATAAGATTTTGAGATTTTGTTTATGGTGCATCTTTATATCCACTGTTTACTCTTACATCACTGACTGAAATTCAAGTCTGAGACTTACTCGTAAGGCATCATGCCACATATTTAGCAAAATTTGTATTATTATTACTTTTGTGTACTACATTTTTGTCTATGACAACAATTGCTATTTATACTATTGCTATTTCAAAACAAGTCACATAAAAAGTAATTTTCGAATATCTTTGTGTCTGGTACACAGTTTTACATAAAGAGTATTTCTTAGTATTTTAGAGCTCCAATAATTTAATGTAATAAGTTTTTTTTAATTATATGTTTATATATTATTTATGTTTTTTTATTTCTTGCTAAATTAAGCTAGACCGTTTCCTAACACTTTTAGGAGCATTTAAATGTTTTTGCTAGATGATGCTATGCTGTATTATATGAGTTATATGCTAGCCTTAATGTATGTGCAAATATTTTCAATTTTTAGGTGGCATAATGCAGCTGTCCATCATTATACTAATTACACTAACCATCTAAATCATATTTTATTTTATTTATAATAAAACATATCTATCATGATGTCCATTTATTAATTTGTACCACACTTAATAGTGAATCCAAATCTTCATCTTAGAGTCACTAGACATAACACAATAGACCAGTATAAAACATAGAGACTAATTCTCAGAGGGCACATTCTAAAGAAACATGGATCTTCAAAAATCCTGGGTTGTATCATCCCAAAGACAGAATATGAGCTACCTATATTTATCAAGTCCTTTGATTCTCAAGCACTGTATGTGAGGGTGCTGATACAACAGGTGAGTGAAAGGGAGTAAAGTGAATATTCTGTTCATCAGGGGAAAGATGAGTGAGTCGATAAGAATGAATGAGCAATGCCTCAGTAAAGTGCTGTCCTGAACTGAGATGAAAAGACAATCATGAAGAGTATAAGTTTCATACTTATGAAACAGATACATTATGTGGGTAGTTATTAACAAAAATAAAGTAAATGGCAAGTAAATGCTATTAAACGTAAAATGTAGAAAAACGTGTAATCCTCCATGTGAGGTTTGTTTACTCATGGGGTTTGAGTGAGAGACCCTGCGAAGAGGCAATACATGTTGCCGAGCTGTTACATGGTACTCATACACCCACTGTTCTCCTGGTTAAACGCTTCCACTGGATTCATTTTCAGTCATTGGGATATTTTGGGATGAAAAGCCAAGACAGGGTTAAATCTACCCAACAAATCCAAATTGCTCTTCAATTAAGATTCGTGAAATATCACCATGAAATATAGAGTATATTCTACATACAGTATATAGTCTTTTTATATTTTCAAACAGTATATTATAAATCATATGACATTCTATCAAGAAGGTGCTTGTCATGCTCTTGACTTGGACTCTCTAGATCCTGTTTAAATCGATACTCTGTGCTAATGTCTTTGGATAAGCCATGTCTTCAGGTGGTAATAACTAATTTTTCTTTTCTTATTAAATAAACAGTGCACAAAAATAAAAAATTGAGTTTACCTCTCACATATAACTCTGAAACTAAGATTCACAGAAAAGTTGCAATAGAGTGAGAAGCATCTTTAAAATGCTTTTAAGAAACTCCAGTGGGTATTTAAGAAAAGCATAAACATAAGCTTGACCAAAATATCAGTCTAAGTGTTAGAAGACCACATTGTTTCACCTGCTGTGAGTCTTCCTCAGTGTTTTTCATGGTCTCAGTATCCACATGAAAGATTATCTGGTTGTACAGAGATCAGTCTTAAATTCATAAGTAAACATTTGGGCTTGGGTTGTAAGCTTGGAGAGAATAGGACCTAGAGGGAAAAAAAGAAAAAACCATTTAGACAGGCTTGGCCAAAAGGAAGCCATGATTGTAGGGCTGTGGGACAGAACTGGTGAAGTGCAGTGGTGGTCTCTGCAGTCAGAGGAGATGAATCAGTGCAGTCGATAGTATAGTTGTGGGCTAGGCATAACACAGAATATCCTGCATGTATAGTACAACTCCAGAAGATAAAAGATGAGAAAAGTAGATCACAATTTAGGAAAAATAACTTTGGCTTGGAGTGAGAAAAGGAAGAGAAATCGTGGTAGAACACAGCAACGTGGATATGAAAATAACTCCATGGGATGAGGTGAATGTGCCAGCAGCTTGTAGTTGGAGAAGGCCAGTATGTGTCTCACCTCAGAGCTCAGTGGCCTGGCATGTTCTGTTCTCCTCATTCTGTTTCTTCATCTCCTCCAGTTCAGCGCTATGCGTCTCATGGCCATGCTGGAGCTTCTCCATGTGAGGGACCGTCAGTGCCAGCGTCTGTGCTCACCTCCGGCCTCCTGCTCAGAGATGACCCAAGTCCAGGCGTGTTTCAGCTCAAACACATTAAAGAGGACCAAGCAACCAATGCCCATTTCATTAGAACAGGTCATGAAGAGTAGGACACTAAGTGCTTAGGGCTTAGAAGGCCTGGATCTCAGTCTCTTCTCTAATTCGTCCCAAAGGTGTTCTACTGGGTTGAAGTGAAGACTCTGTGCAGGCCAATCAAGTTAATCCACACCAGACTCTGCCATCCATGTCTTTATGGACCTTGCTTTGTGCACTGGTGCACAGTCATGTTGGAAGAGGAAGGGGCCAGCTCCAAACTGTTGGGAGCATGGAATTGTCCAAAATTACTACAGCAATTCCCTACTTGCAGGTCTTCTGCTATGGCTCATCAGACCTCTACAACTAATTCAGAATGCTGCAGCACGACTGGTCTTCAATCTCCCTAAGTTCTCACATGTGACTCCTCTGCTACGCTCTCTTCACTGGCTTCCAGTAGCAACACGTATCAGATAAAAAACCTTGATGCTTGCTTACAAAGCCAAAAACAGACTAGCCCTTCCCTACATGATGTCTGTGGTCAAACAGCGAGCACTCAGAACCTCAAACTTGGCTCGACTCAAAACTCCACGCTTAAAGTTTCAGGGAAGACAAAGCTCCAGACTAATCTCGGTCCTGGCTCAAAGATGTTGGAACGATCTTCCATTAGCTGCTCGGACTGCAGTCTATTGATATCTTCAAGCGTAGACTGAAGACTCACCTGTTTGTTGAGCACTAACTCAGCAGATAGCACTTGCCATTGTTCTTTAATTGTTTGTCTGGCTATGGTTATTTGTGCTTCTTGGTAATTTAACTTGGAAACACTAGGTAATGACATTGACTCCTGTAGTTTAGTACTAGCACTCAAGGGTATCTTGAATTCTGGCCTATCCGCACTATTACCTAGGATGAATTCTGTGATCAGATGCAAAGCATTTTGTAAGTCGCTCTGGATAAGAGCATCTGCTAAATGTCGTAAATGTAAATGTAAAATGTCTTGGTATGCTGAAGCATTCAGAGTTCTTTCACTGGAAGGAGTCATGGGGCAGTAATGGTCTTGTGGTAGGGAACTTGTCTTGTGACCGGAGGGTCGTGGGTTTGACCCTCCTGAAGCCATGACTGAGGTGCCCTTGAGCAAGGCACCTAACCCCAACTGCTCCCTGGGCGCTGGGCTAGGGCTGCCCACCGCTCTGAGCATGTGTGCACCACAGCCCCCTAGTAATCACTAGTGTGTGTTTGTGTGTTTTAATTGCACAGATGGGTAAAATTTCAATTGCGGTGAAAAATCATAATTGACAAATATGGCACATTTCACTGAAACAAAGGGGCCAAGCCCAGTCCCTGAAAATCAACCCCACACCATAATCTCCCCCTCCACCAAATTTACACTTGGCTCAATGCAATCAGACATGTACTGTTCTCCTGGCAACTCCCAAACCCGGACTCGTCCATCAGATTGCCAGATGGAGAGAACACTTGGTGATGCAGCTGTTCGACCATGGAAACCCATTCCATGAAGCTCTCTGCACACCGTTTTAGAGCTAACTTGAAGTCCACATAAAGTTTGGATGTCTGTAGTGACATGTCTCTTCACACTATGCGCTCCCCACTCCATCTGTACATTTGACTTGAGAACATAATAAAAGTTCACCACCAGCTAAAGCCCATTTGTTCAATGTTTATCACAAACCAGCAAGTCTTCTTGTCTAGATCCTGTAAAACAGACATACGCATGCCTGAGATCACAGAAAACTACCTTACTTGTAGATACAAATAACCAGAATGCAGCTTGCCTATAAAAAGACACTGTGTCCACTGCTCCACTGTGTCTCCATTAGGAATTATTGTGGTCAACAGCCTCATTTACCTTCCTCAGAGTCCTCTTCCCTGTCCACTCTTCTAGTGGTATACTTGTGGTATACTGTACTTGTGTTCACAAAACAACACAAACCAAAAGTTAAAATGTCCACATTCATTTTGACAGCTCGCAATTACACCACCAAATAACAAAATCAAATAGAATGTCATAAATAGTAGTTGCAGGAAGCTTTTGAGTTCATGAGTTTTGAGTTCATGTTTCAGTCATCATAAGGTTAAGAGCATTCAGTTAACGCACATACATTACATGAAATACACCAGTAATAACACAAGAATGCACACTAAAAGATGCTTTTTCAGTTCATAAAAGAGACCTGGTTTACATTTTTGCTGAAGCCACATATTTGTGAGAAAACATTGACCACACAATGCGCTATTTAGATTCTTCTTATTGCTTTCCTTAAACAAATGAAGGCTTCCCTGTGATCTTTTTTTGTCAGACCTAAAGGATTAAATGGGTTTCATTGAATACAATTTAACCACAGCTACTACAGGAAAACCACCCAGACCACAACTGAAGCTGGCTAAACAGCATCATTCTTCACTGACCAAACTCTTAGTTTAGGTACTCATTAAAATACAGTTGAGGTCAGACTGCAAATATGCATAAACTATGGTACAACAGCACAGACTCAAGCCTGGGAAACGGTACTTAACCATGTATACTATATTTGTTGCCTCCCAAACTCTTAATTCATACCACGAAGGTCTTGATCTCGTTAGGAGATAACTGGGATTTAAGACCACTTTCTCATGGTGACATCAAGACATCAAACTTTACCTCATTCATCCACCTAAGCAGCAAAATGATGTCATGATGTTTCAGAGATGCCAATCTTATTTCCAGTACAGGATGAAACTCTAAAGCGAACACAGCTAAAACATCACCATTGTCAGCTTTAATTAGCAGCCACCCTCAAGCCCCTAGATCAGGAGTGATCAACCCGCACTCTTGCGGCTCTATTAGGGCGCACTCACACTAGGCCCATTCGAACCGGGCTGTGTCCAGGTCCGATTGGGCCGGGGAGAGGTCTGAGTCCCCAGCCGGTCCGCGCTCTCACCTGCACTAACGGTCTGTGCCGTGGTTACCTCATCAGCTCTGAGGGCGACACACTGCTACATCTTCGTGGTGCGCGGTTTGTTTACAAGCCTAACGAGCCACTAATACTTTTAAAACCGGCGTAGTGGAAAACGTGAGACTCGTTTGACTCGTTGAGTCTCGTTGGTGAGACGCTTCTGTCGCACGTTTAGGAATAAACCACATATACACATACGTGGTGCAGCAATGGCACCGCAGAGGACTGAGGGAGGCTTCAAAACTATTGCCGCTGTCTGTTCTCTTCTTCTTGTAGGTGAGCGCAGGTCAGTGGCGTTGTAACGAGTGTTGATAACGGAGTTTATCCACTTTTTACCTAGAAAACAACAGGTGCGTACATAACAGAGCTCGTAGTGTGCGTGCGCGCATGCATGAGCAACCTCGCCGCGCCAAGGCCCTGAAACACTCACATTAGCAACCCCGCCGTGCTTTATGGGCGTTTCGGATCCTTACGTTTATATCGAAGTTTGACGAAGGTATTTTCGTCAAAAGCGCATGTGCGTGAAATGAAAACACCGCCAAGCTTCCCAGTGAGGACAAGATCATTTCAGTAAACAATTTGTGTCAAGTTTGCTCTCAAATGGCAGGGGGAAAATGCACAGCAAAAACGAAAATATGATAGGTCTCTGTGTGTGAGAGACAGACAGAGAGAAAGAGAGAGGAGGGATGGGTGATGTTCAAGTGTGCCCGTGTGTATGTGGCTGTTTGCTGTAACACAGTAAAAAAAGTGGCTCTTGGTCCCCTGCCCTAGGTCTTCACATTCTAGACTATCCTGATAATGATGTGCGATGCCATGAATAGCTAGAAAATGTAATAAGGTGGCCAGATAGTATTTTTTTAATGAGTGATAACGCCTTTCTGTCCAATCTGTAGTCACATTTCTAAAACTATAAACACAGTCAACACCACATGAGTCTTTAGTGGGCTAGACACGTAATACAATTCATGTTGTTTTTGCATAAAATGCAGTTATTTAACATGTTTCTATTCTGCTTGTATTTTCTGTACACAATGTTACCCAATAAATTTCTGAATCATTATTGTCTTATTTACACATGCTTGCACACATGTCAAAAATTAAAACCTAAGGTTCAAAACCTTGAATATTGTGTAAAATGCAAAGTTCTGCAAAAAAAGCAGGTGAAAAGCTATTACTGTAATACACATTTTGGACATACAGGTAATTGAAATAAAATGCAGTAATAGACCAACCACAGCTGATTCAAATCCCAGTTGGAGACACAGCTATGTACTGTGAGTGACATGGAAACATAAAAACAGCTTGTTTGAACAGTTTGGTCAATGAGCGCCCAGGAGCAGAAAGTGACAGAGGAAAGAAAAATAATGTCTGCACAAGGACAAGGTAGAGGGAGAGAAGTAAGAATGTGTGGTGCTGTTGAAGAGTAAGATCTACAGTCACAGATGAAATTAGGTTAGAAAATATGCTTTTGAACAGGACATTAACTATTTGTATGAGGTAATGTGTTGCAGTGTTCAGGGTTTTTAAAAAGCAAGTATTGGTAAACGCTTACTAGCAGTGGTAAAAGATCAATAGGACTGCATGAATTGAATAAGTCATAAGGCACCATCACAACACTTAAACTTGTGAAACGAATCACCTGCAAAACCATGAAGATTACCAAAATTACTAAATTGTTGCATCAGTCAGTTAATCAAAACAGACACTCACCAAGAACATATGACGTCAACCAGGACGCTCACATCATCGAGAAGTTAATGGTTTGTAAACAAAATTGGTGCCTGCACCATCAGTGTATCAGGTATTTATGCAAAGATAATGGACATTTGGAACACACGACAGAAAAAAGTCAAGTCACACGAACATGATCTGGATTACTCCACATTTATTGTAGAAAAGCGAAGGACAAAGTCTAATAGAGACGCTGGGGCTTTCCCATGGTGCTCTTGATGTAGAGGGCCCGAACATTCTGCCAGTTCTTCTTCAACAGAGACACCAGGAAGTTGACGGAGAGATGGATGTTGTACACCAGCTCATCCTCAGACATCCTCACATGGCCCACTGCCACAGCCAGACAAAGCACCTAAGGACACATCAACAGACACCTCAGTACACTACTCAAGGACTGGAACACATCACACCTTTGCATTTTAGCATATATCCACATATAATACATACCAATGTAAAGAAAACTGGACTACAAATTCATACCTTCTTCATCTGGAACTTTATGGTGGACTTAACTTCATCCACCTTCGTATTCAGGTTCTCGTTGTGGGTGAGCAGTGACGGGAACTTGCCAGCCTTGTTGAGACCAGGACCCAGGATACGAGGGATCTGCTTAATCAGGGACTCGGAAGCCAGGAAGGCATCATATTTTTTTGCTGTAGAGCACAGGAAGAACACGAGATCATATATCTAATGCGATAATCACAGCACCTCTCAGGCTCCTAGTTCGGCTAAGTGCACCCTTCTATTTAAGAGCATGAGCAGCAAAACAGGGCAGACAGGAGAAATGGCGCCTGTTAAATTCACAATTAAAAAGGTATTTTTTTAAAGGGACGTTTTACACAAACTTTGTTAAACCAATCATATGCATGTAGTTAGCATGCAAACACAGTAAACTCATAGAAACTTCAGTACTGGTGCAAGAAAATATTTTTGTTGAAGTTCTTAAGCACTAACCCAGCTTCTTCACCAGCTTCTTGTTCTTGTTGAGCTTTTTGAGAGCTTCAATGTCCATGTGTGGGATCTCTGCAGCCTTGGCTTCATCGCAGTGCTGCTGGTCACCAAGCACACACACGGAGAACTTGGGACGTGGGGTGGTCTTCAGCCTGTCCGGGACAAAGAAACAAATCCAATCCACTGATACCACCACGGACAGCAAGTACTTCAAGCAATAAGATGCAAAACCAAATCATCTTACCCATACCACGCTGGCTGGCGCCGACAGCACAGTCATACAATTAAATTGGTCGGCTTGGGAAAGAGCACGAATGCTCACACCCTTAGCCTCCCCTCATGTTTTAAGACCCAGGGTAGGGGTCCGCCTGCTTTGCCAACCCAGATGAGGGAGGTACGCAGACTACCCAGAGCTGTTCTCCACTGCCTACCCCAAGGCTGTCAGAATAACTTAGATCCAACTCTCCAAAGGCCAACAGTAAAATGGCATACATGGAGCTTTAGACAAAGAATGGGGTGGGCAGAGAGAAGGTTGGGTGGAACAGGAAAGGCCCGAACCTGACAGTGCCTGAGAAACGCTTGTCCTTCTGGGGATCATAGTTCTTCAAGCTGATCTGCAGCTCCACAGTCTCCAGAAACCTAAAAGTCAAGCACCAAAGATGAAGACAGCTTGCAACCACAGATCATTTGCCCAAAACAAAGTTAGGCAGCAACGATGTTGAGAAAATACAGTAAACCACACGGTGTCCCGATATCTGATACTATAGCAAATTTTTACCAATTAATGAAACCTATATAGCCATTTGGGTCTTACTTTCTCCTCTTCGCGATGGAGCCAGCCTGGACTTCCCGAACAGCCTCGTACAACGTGTCTCTTGAAACCTTGCTGCAATAAAAAAAATTGTATCAAGTAATTTTTAATCTTTAAAAATTCTATAACCTTAGTCATTCTAAAGCTACAGAAATACCTGGGGAAATTTCCCGTTTATATGCCATTAAATACGATAGCTCCGTATGTGTCAAGATCATGCAATTAAGTTCTGAACAGCGTCAATCTGCACTAAAATATACCATAAAAATAAATGACAATTACTCAAATAGTAGTACCGAATATCTGATTTTATTAAATAACAAATAATAATGTCCCGATTTCACTGGATTAAGATTCTGAACAGACCTAGTCATACAGCTAACCCAGCTAGCTAACTTGCGTGACACACCGGACCAGAGCATTAAGCACTGGTTTGGTCAATTTTCTTAACCTGATCTCCCAGTACATCAGTTAAAACCAGTAACATGTCTTTTCTCGTTTACAAAGATAGACAAACGTGAAGTTAAACAGACAAAATACTATGTTTTACAACGTTTTTCATCGTACCTCATTTCGGCTTGACTTTCCCTGCCACACGGAGCTCAAAAAGGAAGTAGTGCAGGAAGTTACGTTAAATATAAGCGCCTGTCGTTTGAACAAAGTCAACCGAATCGGCCATATTTGTTGTGGCTTATTTCCTCTAAGACTTTGTAATGTAATATTTACCATATTTAAGGGTTCTTCCACAGCTGTAGACGAAATAAGGCATAAACAGTATGTCTATTTTCGGTTTAAAGTTGTTCAAACTTTACTTTGTTGTTGAAGAACATAAATATTATATTAATACTAGATATTACTAAACAGCAATGACACTCAAATTGGTCATCTGATGCTGTAACCTTCAGGAATTGTTAGTGTTCTACGAGTGTTTTGATATATTGGAGCATCAGCGTTGTATTCTCTTGCAGGTTACTGTCAAGAACAATTCTAGACATTCTCCTCTGACTCCTTTCATAAACAAAATGCTTAAACCCATGATTGTCTTTTGCTAGATGTTTTTTCCCTTCATTCTGTGTACATGCTCTTAAAACACAACAAGGTTGCCATAAATGGCAAATAAATAAATTATTGAAATACTGACTCGGGCTAGTCTAGCACCAATGACCATCTTGTTTGAGTTCACTCAATTTCCCCTACCTTTTCCATGGAAAACCTGCTCACCTAATTTTATGTTGTACTCTGGGGTCACTGTAATATCCATACAGGGAAGCTCCAGTCAAATCAGATCGAATCAAAGCTTTATAGTCACATCACAATTACACAGGAGTTAGGTGGGTGAAAAGCTTAAGTGCCAACTCTTTCCTTTGGCAGAAATGAACAAATATCTTTGGAAATATAATCTATATATATATATATATATATATATATATATATATATATATATATATATATACAGTTGTTAAAGATCAAATGGATAGACATGTTCATGCACACTCTTTACACACAAGTGTTGCACACTTAATTTATATACATACTGCGCATCATGGGAAATAACCATGAGCACACTGTGAGAGCGTGCTGGCATTCACCAAACCTAGCCGTCCATTGCACTGCCAGACAGAGAAGTGCAATCTGTCACTGCACAGAACACATTCGCAGAGAGACAGCAGGCTCTACATTCACTCCATCCAACCCTTGGCATTGTGCTTGGTGGTGTAAGGCTTGCATGCAGCTGCTCAACTGCAAAGAAACTCCAAGTGCAGTTTTTGAGCCACTTTTACACCAAGCCCCTCAGCACCTGGCAACCCCACTCTGTAACATTACATGGTCTGACACTTTGTGGCTGAGTTGCTGTGGTTCCATAATGCTTCCACTCTTCATTAATGCCACTTACTGTTCATCATGGAATTTCTAAGCTGATGTGTAGCAACAGTGGCATCCTGCTACAGAGCCCTTTAGAGCAACCTATTCTTTCACAAATGTTTGGAAATGCTTGATTCATTTTAAATGCCTTCATTTTATACCAAGACAATAGGACTGAAACACCAGAAATCAAATAAACTTAGAATAAGTTAATAGTGTAGTCTTTGAAACATTTTTCCAAGCCATTACATTAAAATAGTTATTACTATTATTATTGTTGTTGTTTTTGGAAAGGTATGGCTAAATTCCTAAATGTCATACCCAAACTCACAACTGCTTTGTTAGGTTAATTCAGAATATCATGAAATTTCTATATATATATTCTATATATTACTAAATCATTATTAAAGTGGAACGGGGTGAAAGCTACATACACATCAGACCCATTACAGGGATACATCTTCATATATTTACACTTAAGGATACACATACTAGCCAATAAATGCAAACAAATAGATTGTAAACAAATAATTTGTTTATTTATAGCAAAATTACAACATACATTACTGAGAAATACGTTTTAGTGCAGCCTGAAGAGATTTCTTAAGAAAGGTCTCATTGAAAGAGATACAACATGACAACGTGTGTTGGCATGCTGCATTCACCTGTAAAGTCAGAAAAACATTTATTTTAATAAAAATAAACTAACATTTTGAGACAATATATTTTCTTCTTTAAATATGAGCTTAATTAATCATGTGAGTATTTAACATAGAATTGGCCCCAAGAGTAAAGTTCAAGACTGGCCCCAAGACTGTTCTAAATACTTCACACATCACTGGACAGGATGTTTTATTTTTTTGCAGCCTGTGTGAATTAATCAATTTCATATAACTTACATAAGACTGGAACTTTGTCAGAACGGTCAGCATCATCTTGGCGAACTTCATGGACTTGGGGAACTGTGGTGACTGCTTGCTCAGTTGGGTAGTAAAAAGGGAGAACAGCTCCTCACTCAGTTCAATCTCCAGGAAGTGGAAGGAGCAACACAAAGAACGCACACAGGCACATTAAAACACTTACGCACTACAACAAGTACCACCCAGAACACACAACTGCACAATGTGACTCTTGCAGTGTGATTATTCAATGTGTAGCCATGTTTGAGCTGGTGGAGATATTAGGGGAAATATCAGGATATAATATACCTTTAAGTCCAGCAGGGCATGGATGACAGACAACAAACCCTCATTCCAGGATACTTGAAGCGTCATTCTGGAAAGTGGCAAACCAATATGTGGACTACTGATGCATGAAACATCTCAAAGACATGCACATGCTTGTGTAAAAATGCAGATAAAAGAACCATAAGATAAAAAAGTAATAATCAAAAAGGTTTGACTCACTGGAATACCAAAAGTCTGTGATGTGGCTCAAGGCACTCCTTCACCAGCCGGCAGAGCAGCTCAGCCTGGGAACTATCTGAAGGATACAACACGGACTTACCCACTAACCTTTGAACACCATTTCAATAACTAGTGAATTTGACCTCTCATGGTGGTATTCCTTGACTGTATTTGCCATACCTGTCTGTCCTGCCTTTATGATTGGCTCTATAAGAGCTTGGCAGGTCGGCCTCGGGTAATGACCGCAAAGTGAGACAGCGGCAGTGACCAAGCAACGAGAGGCTGGCTCTGTGAGGGACAGAACCTGAGAGACATGAGACAGAAAGACAGACAGACAAAGTTTAGTAAACAAGCATCACACCTGACCAGCTCATAAAAACCATGGGTCTTTAAAATAATTAGTTGAACAACAAACCCACAACATCCAAACAGGTTTCACTGGTTAAATAACACCAGAATGCCAGTAATGATGTAAAGTGCGTCACTCACCTTACCAAACAAGAGGTGCCTGATAATGATGCAAGCAGTGCTGTGGCTAAGATCCGGAGACAGTGCTAACAGAGAGCTACAGAACTGAGGTAAGGTGGCTTCAGGGGTTTCAGCCAAACGTAGAATTCCACACAACATCTCCAGCTGAAGTCAGAAATAAATGCAACAAGCATATGAGAAACAACAATGAGAAACAAACATAGCACATCATTTCCAAACATTTCTTTGTAGTTTGTTCAAATAAAATGGTCTGCACCTACAACACTCCAGACAAACCTGATATGAATCACATTCATTCAGCACTCTGAGAGTAGGCAAACTGCTCTCATCCCACTGTAAATGGCAGAAAAAAAGAAAAACAACAAGGCAAGCTAAATAAGGTATAATTTTTGTTAAACAGACAAGCCAATTGCCTTCAGCAATTTTAGGGATCAAAAGAAGTTACCCATATTACCTCTGTTCCAGACTCCAGTAATTCTTTTATCAGAGGAACTGCTGCCTAAAATACAGTGCCAGTGAATTAGCATTTCAAGCACATTCAACATCATCTCGTCCCTCTCTTACTGTACCGGATACCTCTCCTCTAAAACTTTGTATTAGCAGAATTTGGAAAATCCTAGTTCATATACTTACAAAAACAACGTTAGTTATACCATATGAACAATGTAAACAAATGTGTTTTTGTCATAGGGCAAAAGATTTAGATTTTACAAGAGAATGCTAGCAATTTCGGCTCATATCCACTTCACCTTTATATTGTCTGGCAAAACACACAAGGAACTGTCCTGTGGCTGTGGACGAGTCCCTGCAGAATCTCCTTCCTGATGCTTGACAAGCTGCACTGTTTCTACACTGGGTTCCTCATCCACAGTCAACTTTCCACTCTCGGAAGGCCCACCAACCGAGACATCCATCTTCATCCTTTTGGAATGCAGTTCATGCCTCTCTGTATCCATGGATACAACCTCCCTTTTTCTTTTCCTGTGTTCAGAATCCGCTTCATTATCTAAAGTTAATCCACAGCTTCGGTGTTCATTCAGGTACAGGTCCCAAACTCCTCCTTCTTGCGAATCATTGAATCTCTCGCACAGCCCTTTCAGATCCGCCACACACCGTGGGGTGAGGAGTGTACCTCTCCCTAGGTCTTCGGTTCCAATATCTCTGTGAAGCTGAGCAGTTAGTGCACAAATCCATGGCTTCTGATTCATGTCCTGAGCCAGGCAATGAAGCAGGGTCAAAACACTCTCTTGTGGTACCCCAGGGTGGAGAAGATGCAGAAAGCACAGTAGATCACACTTGAATGCATCAGAAAACATGTAGACAAGTGGCTTGCTGAAACGACAGTGGGGGCGTTTTAGACTCACTATTATAATTAGAGAGCGGCCTATACATATTTTAAAGTACAGACTATACCTAAAACGATTGGGATGTAAAACTTGGAACCTTTCGGTAACCATAAACAAGGAACAATTAAATAATTGCTTACTTACGCAGTGAGCGAGTTTGTTCGATCATCCAACCACGCTTCAGCTTGGCATAAGGCGTCCAGAAAGGACCGTAAAAGGAACTGGGAACTGACACCTCGTTGTCTATTCAACACCTTCTGGGCACCATTTACTCCCCCGTTCAGTAACGCGTAGGCTAGCAAGCGAGAGCGCCAGTCAAAACGATTCAACAACGCTTTCATGGCTTAACGAACAAGTGAGAAACCCTCAGACAGCAGAATCGTTTCTGTCCTTGTCGATATTAGTTATCGGAGATACATGTTCCAAAGTCTGCAAGTCTGTCGTGCTCACAGCATGCATGTTCCGCGGTGAAGCTAAACAGCCAAGTAGAATTTATGCGCCAAGTTCTGCGACTACTTTAATCTGTGGCCAAATGTAGCTTGCGTCCCTACACTGCCACCTGCTGTTTGTTTTAATATTAATCATTCGAACCTCATTAGAAATTCTGTGCGAGCAATTTTGGATAAATCTCCTTCAAATTGTATATTGGGAAATTCGTTCTTATTCTTGACCACAATCCCATTTTGATGATTAAAAAATAAATAAAATCGTGTAGATTAATGCATTGATAAACAACTGAAAGTGGAATTCTGCATGACAATGAAAGCAACCCATTTGAAATTCCACGGCTTAGAAATGAATGGAAAAGAAGCCAATAAGGCAATCCAAACATTTTATTCTCAATTTTCTTCCAGCAAAAAAACAAACAGGTAAGGTAATAAAAGTTATAAAATGCGATGCCAAGTCTTGGTGAGGCCTGCCAACCTGTCAACACTGCAATAAACACCAGATTCTCAAAAGCCTACCAACAAGTTTGCACAGCTATTTTGCCCAGAGCTGCACCAAGCCTAGTTTTAGATCATCAATTTAAAAAAAAAAAAAAAAAAAAACCAAACAAAACTGGCCTGTTGTATTGATTTAACATGGGCTAAAGTAGCAGAATCTATATTAATAAAAATATTAACTGAAGACAGAGCATTAAAATCTAAATCAGTGATACAAGGTGCAAATATTAGGAGACATACATACATACATGTGGAAATTACCAAACAGTACATAAGTGAACAATAAACCAAGCATTAATGATGGACATTCAAACTTTTTTTTTCCTCAAGTTACAGCAAAAATATTCTAACCTGGTCTTATCCTAAGGTATGTATGTGTACAAAGACAGCAGAAACACCTTCAAAACAGTCTCTCCCCTCAACACAACTTCAATAAATTTAACATGACAAAGTTAGCCAAGCATGGAGGCTGAAAATAAACCAACCTGCAGTGTTTCAGGCAGCATTTAGTGCAGTGTCCCCAGTATCTACCAGGAGACAGGCGACACATGCACACCCGGCTCATTCAAGAAAGTCTAAGGGATGGAACACCACAAGCGATTAACATGCAACTTGAGAATGTGGGAACTCCAAGAATCCAAAACATGAGCTCTTGAAAGCCAAAACTCAAGAGACTTCATATTCATCGAGAAAATCAAAGTCCTCATCATCCAAAAGTGTCAGGGCAATGAAGTAGCTCAGAATACGCTGGTCTTCATCAATACTCCCGAGCAAGCCTGCAGTATTCTGTTTTGGGTTCAAGAAAGTGCAGTTACCAAATCAGTATGCAGACTAGGGTCAACATGCTCCAGATTCATCAAAGCTACACTACAAAGCCCATAAGACATACAAAAAACAAGTTTAATTAAAAGGGGAGAAAACATTACCTTTGGTCTGAAACGTCTGCGGTGAGGTCTGTGCCCAGGTGGCAAATCATGGCTGAAGATGCACTCTGAGGCAAAGGGGCAGTATCCATGGTGCATGAAGAAATTGCACTTT
This sequence comes from Brachyhypopomus gauderio, assembly GCF_052324685.1. Lineage (NCBI taxonomy): Eukaryota > Metazoa > Chordata > Actinopteri > Gymnotiformes > Hypopomidae > Brachyhypopomus > Brachyhypopomus gauderio. The sequence continues at coordinate 30,001,371 of NC_135214.1, read as the reverse complement.
ATTTTACTGGGGGGGGGGTGGTGGCAGAACAAAACAATTCCTTCAGATAACCGCAAGCTCCAGCTTTTTAGCACTGTCTACTTGGAAATACATACACCCCCCACACACCCACTTCAGTCCATGTTATTTTGAAAATGACCTGAGAAGAGTAGTCTTGTGCAATTTTACATTTACACTAAACGTTTATGCCCCACTCAACTGACTGAACACATGAAATGCTCTTTAGTCAATAGAAGATCTCCAACCTGCTTTTTGCTTTAAAGGACGCGATCAGTTCTGCCTTTGGTTCACCCTCGCTGACCCAAAACTTGCTGGGAATGTAAAAAGATGACTTCACTCTGCACTGCGGACAGGCCCTGAAGGACACATTTGTATTGCATTTTGACATGCCATTTTATGCTTTTCCATGCAATTTGTCTGTGTAGACATCTCCAACATTACAACCATACTTGAAAGCAAATGAGCAGCTCACTTGATAACATCTTCCTGGAAATCTTTGGTCTTTCGCCATGTCATAATGCAACCAAGGCAGAAGGCATGGCTACAGTTTGGCAGGATACCGAAGCGCCTCTCCCTCGCTGTGGCCTTCTCATAGACATTGTCCATGCAGATGCCACACAACACATTTTTGCTTTGATCGTAGGCTTCAGATTGTCCCTGCTCTGCTGAGGCTGTAGCACCACTCTCAAGTCCATATGGATGACTTGCTTCCTGGAAACAGTAAAAACCTTGGTCAAAGATCAAGGCAATCTCACAGGGTTGATTACAATTCCTCCAGCCAAAAAAGATAGCAGTTCCATACAACTAATTAAGTTTCAGAGAGAAAGAAAAAAAAACAAAAAATAAAAAAAATAAAAAACAACCTCCTTAGGCTCAGCAGAAGCTGCATTAGACATGGACCCTGCAGAACTGCTGTTGCATGACTGGCTGGGGTCATCACACTTCTGTAGCTGCTGAGCATCATCTGCAGAGGGTGACATTGATTTGCCACTGAAGAGCTACACAGAGGAACTGGTAAAACTCAAATGGCCAACTTACAATGTACATAAATCATGACAAGTAGCATCACAGTAATTGTTGGTGTATTGTAAGGTAATCATTACAGAAAAAGACAATACCCTGTGGTTGAGGTGCAACTGCATATTCTTCCTCCTCAGCAATATCTGTAGTTGGATGCAAATTCTGTTGCCTCAAACTTGTAACGAGGGGTTCAGACCCTCTCCGACTCCAGCTGTGTGCACCCTGCCTTGGGAGAAGGGAGGGCTCTGACCCCCGACGGTCAGTCAGAGCATGACCCACCAAAGCAGAGGCATGAACTACAGGTGCTGAACCTCGCCTGCCACCTAAAGTCCCATTATCCACACGTGGAGCAACATGGAGATACCTGAAAATAAAAATCAAGAATCAAGACACGTCTCCAAGATTTGATAAAGGATGTTGTAAAAATTGAGGCTGCCCTCACCTGCAACTATCACCAAACCAGCAACCTCCTTTTTGGAAGTACCTGCATACTTGAACTGGCGGAACAGTTGGCCATTCATGCAGATAAGAACAACGCTGACCATACCTGCACGAACCATTTATGAACTGCCTGAGAAATGTATTAAGGACAAGCATTAGACACCTGTAGACATGTAGGGTACTTAATACAAGCCAAGTATTTTTCACAAGGTCCTTTAAACATTAAAACTGGATAAAAAAAACAAAAGAAGGCTTAAGTTACAAACGGTAACGTGTCAACTTGCAATTTCTTCCACTTGTACTGTAGTCAAATGACCAAACAAAACATAGCTAACCCCATTTACGTGGTTAGCTGTTTGTAAACGGAGCTTTTAAAAACATTTCCTGTGCGACCAGTAAAACATCTTTATTGATTGCAGTATGCGGAAATTGAAAGAGCAACGACATTAAAATGCTAAAAAGCAAACAACCGGAAGCATAATGAAACTGGTAAGTTAGTCGGACTAGGTGTCGTTGCTTCCACAGTGCAGTTAGTTAACTTTACTGTTGACCATCACGCCAGCCAAATTAGCCAACTGGCTCGTTAACTAAACCAGCTAGTTAGCCAACTAAAGTCTTGTTGGGGAAGTGACCGGATGACAATTAAACATGTTAGCTGGGCGACTCGAGTGTCAAGTAGTTAATTCAAAAACAAGTGTTTCAAGAATAATCGACCTGCAAAGCTGTCTTTCTATATCAAAGTCAGGTTTTCTCGCAGGTCTATTCCGCACATTACGTCCGTCCATGACAGCTGTTTGAAACTAGGCGACCAACTAACGACCGACTGACGCCTCAGCTCGCGAGCCGGATCGAGCCTCGTTTTGAAGACGGGAAGCGCGGAACGAGGCTACGTCACGCAGCTTCGACCAATCGACGATGTTAAAAAAATAGAAAAAGTTCTAGATACATAATATTAAACTCTTACGTGTGTTAAACGAAATGACCAGAATTGGGTTAATAGCCGGTGCTTTTCAGACACCTTGTTTCTTTCTGCGCTATATACACTTTTCTGCTTTTCTTTTCTTTTTTAAAAAAACGTTCTTACCTGCATACAACATCTTCGGTCAGTCGCGTATTCTCCATTTGGTTGCCCGTTCCTTGGTCTCTGACGCAAGCGAAGACCATTAAACGCAGATGAATTTAATTGTTAAGACGCGGACTTGCCAATTAAAATGACTTTTAATCGATTGGCCCGATTGGCTCTGTAGCGTCTAAGTTAGAGTCCCACCCCAATAAGGAGTGGCAAAGGAACAATTGCCTGCTAAAATCCAGGACATAGCGCTAGTATAAGCATGTACAGGACACAGCAGAGCGCACAACCTCAGTACATCCACATAACGAGGAAAAAAAAGTATTTTATCAACGGTAAAGGGCCTAAATAATAATTTAAAAAAACACTACTCAGGTCATGCCCTCATATGGCTGATAGGTCACATCAAGGCCGGAGTGGGCCCTTTTTTCTGCCCGGGAGTTTCATGCCCAAATCCGGCCCAAAATTATTTTTCCCTCCCAATCGGCCCAAAATAGAGATTGACATGAGCCGGCCCACTTACTACTGGCAAGTATAAAGGACTTGAAAACCAGTATTAGTGCACCTTGCTTGAAAGCATGTTAATAGTATCTGACATTCAAATACTTCAGATATTTATACTGTGACGTTCAGTTTTACAGCAACAGCATATGTATATATTTTAACAGATAGTAGGCCTGACCCCCCCCCCCCCCCCCCCCCCCCCCCCCCCCAAAGAAAAAAAGAAAAGAAAAAACAACTTTATTTAATCTAAAAAATTGTTTGGGTTTTGAGAGGATAAAAATAAATGAACATGAAAAAATGTTTTGTTTTCAACAGAATTTCATTCCGAGCCACCTTAATCAAAAATATTAAAATCATTGGTCATTAAAACTATTTGTACTCTTCACACCATTTGTTCCAGAATAAAGACTCCCACATGAAAATACAGTGCTTTTAACCAAATATCAATTTTGATTGTGCTATTCACTAGAGACTCATCAATTTGACAAGTGAGTTTTGTAATAGATACTGAATGGGCTAAATAAGTAAAATTAGCTTTTAGAACAATATGTGTCAAGCTTTTACACATACACAAAAACTCATACATGACATTGGAAGAACATTTTAAGAGAATACATCTTTACTACTAGTGAAGAATCTATACTTAGTTTTAAAACAAACCATTCCTTTACTAAATAAAATATATATAAGGCAATCCAAATCAAACCGCTACAAATATGAGAGGCTTTCAGTAAATAGCACTGGATGAATAGGTTAGCTTATTAATGTGATCTGACATACATATTGAACCTCAGAATATTTTTGACTGTGGCATGGACTTTTATTCTTTCAGCAAATAAAAGTATGCCACTCCTCAGGGATATATCAAAATACAGACAATAGTCAAATTAAGGCAATATTCTGATGTAGCTAAGTACACATAGATATCTTGGTACCAGGTCAGTTAGTCAGTAATAATCCTTTTAAAGGGAATCGATCAATGGTGAAAATGCAACTAGCAATCATTCAGGCAAGCTTTAATCCCAAACAATGTCCCATGCCATGTAACACAATAGCATGGGACTGAGTCAAATACTTGTAGTCATGATTACAAGAAACCTTAAAAAAAGTCTGGAAGTCTGGAAATGTCCATTTAGTTGTGGCAGCCTTGAACAAACAGGACATGAATCCTCCTAGTCAAGTCTAATTAATCATAATAATAAAGTGAAAAATGGTGTACACGATACACTTTTAAAGTATAGCATTATATTCTGGGGTATACTGCAGTGCTGCTGAACCTGTGACCAGGTGGAAACTGATCAACTGGTCAAAAAACCATTTATTAGTTAAAAGAAACAAAAAACCCCAAATATTTTTTGTCCAACACAGTATTTGTGGAAGTCTATATAAAAATCATAAGGTGTCTACAGCACCATGTGTACAAGACCTGCATACAATTTACATGTCTTGGTTCAGGATGCGAGCTTAGTCTTCACTGAGAACACTTAATACATGTCCTTGTAGATTTCCTGTAGAAGTGGATGAAGAGAGGTCTCAGATTCCGTCTTTTTAATCATTTGAACCAGCTGGGCGTTCTCTGTGACCAGCTGTCGGAGGTCAGCCATTTTCTGCAGTAGTTTGGGGAAGAGATGAAGCGAGTCCGGATGGTGGACCTGCAGGTGCTGGTCCAGAGCCTGGAGGATGCGGTCCTGGATCTGCTCTACCTGCATCACATTCATGAGTCCTGGACGGTCTACACAAGGAGCACAGAGCCATATGCTGTGGTTTACATTTCCAGTAGGAAGGCACCACTTTTGGAATATTCTGAAATTCTATTAGATTAGATGTGCGGGTTGCATACTAAACATGAATAGCTTGTGTTTGTGCACGCGTGGCAGACCGAACAAAGTGCACGTGTGTAGTTAACGTCAGTGAGTAATGAATGCAGAATGCTTTAAATGCTTTAAGAAATGTATGCGAGTCATGTTCAGTAATGATATATGAAGTCTGTTTTTTTGGAATCACTTAATCAGATTATACTATTATAGCACTAGTTTGGCAACCAATTATGCAAACACAGAACTATAGTTTGGTCTTCTGCATGCTACTGTAAATGGTCCCATGTGCCCATTCTGGAATGGGCTCCATAGGCCGCCAACTCCTGACCACTGTGATTGTTATGACGTCAGTGCTCCCCCTCCCTGGATGGGGAAGCGTCAGGTTGAGATGTTCTGCTTCCCCACATCATGCATGGTGTCCTTGCTGCTTAGATACATGGGGAGTGAAGAACATTCTATCTACAGGCCACAACTATGAGTGGCCACCTAATCTTCACACTAGGGGTGCTCACACGGGTAACACAATGGCAAGAGAGAAGACAGCATGATCGGCACTGAAGGCCTTTAACACATACAGAAATCTTATTAGATCAAACTTTCCCCACTACAGTATGAGCCCAGAATTCTCCTATTATCACCTAAAACTCACATTAAGCCATGACCACAACACTTGACACTCGATCAACTCTCACCTCCACACAGGATGATGGCTGCGACAAACAGAGCCAAATCACTGTCATCCAGCTCCAAGGCGTTGAACTTCACCGCAAACTCAAATTTGGGCTCCATAATTTCACTGAAGGGCTTGCGTAGGCTTCGCAAAAACTCTCTCGTCACAAAGCCTTTGCCATTAGATACCAGGAGTCCATCTTTATTCATTAGAGATGGCAGCATGGCAAAAATGGCCTCATGAACACCGTACTTTAATAGGGTTACCTGAGAGAGGAGAAGGATAGGGAATGTACACAGTACCATATAGCACGCTATGCTCAAAATATGACCATGACATTACGTTTTGCTCCAATTGCCATGCAACTGAGATCTAGAATTGTGATAAGTGTTGTGAAAAGCTACTCAGCTAATCCCCCACTTAAGAATCTTAGCACAGAAAAGATGATTATAATGTTATGTATACCTGATCATTAAGGAAGAGATCTACAAAGCCGGGGATATTTTTGGCAAACTCTGTGAGCTCTCTAACTGTTTCCACTGTGGTGCACTGGCACCGGTAGAAAACATGGACTCCAATTTCTTTATTTGGAGGTACACCATTCAGCTGGTTCCAGACTAAACCATTCTCGGCTTGCCACAGTGAATCCATATCATGAATCACAAAGGGCTGTAAGCAAAAAAAATTTAATACGTCAGTTAAAATAAATATATATATATATATATAAAAATATCACACAAATGACTTATATACAAAGGAGTGCATTCAAGCATGCATGACCCCTAGGGGTGTAACGATGCATCGAGACAAATCATTGCGATACAGAAATGTGACTGCACTCCAATGCAATGGCCGAAACTGTGTTGTTTTGTCTAATGCACTTGCATTGTTTGAACACGAGAGGTCACATTTGACCCCCAGAGAAGCTGTTACAATGGCACATGCAATAGCAGGTTATAAACCAATTGCAGGGGAATAAAAAATTGGTTTCATTTTAGCACAGTATTCTGTGCTTCTGCATGCTTCTAAAATAAAGTAATGCTTTCAATTGGTTAATTAAAATATGATGTATTTTGTTTACAGGACATTTTATTTACAATTGTAAACTTCTGCTTCTAATTTCTTTTAATTGAAATAAATTTTCTAATTTTTCAGAAATTTTCAGAAATTAACATTTCTGTTTAAATATTATACAACAATAAAAAAATTATTTAAAAAAATTGTTTGTGATTAAAATTGAGAATCTAGCATCGTGATTCGTATCAAATCGTGAGCACCGTGCATCATTACACCCCAAACGACCACCAAGTAATACAATAACCACAAGTCATATTTTGTTTAAAAATAAAATCTCTTTGGCAATGTAACTTCAGAACATCGACACCACATCAGTTTGACTTAACTTCAATCCTTAGTGCACAAACGTCCTGACCTATTTTTGTTTTATCTGAAATAAACAGAGGCTTCAGATAAGTTCAGTGTGCCCTACATATAGTGTAGTCCAAAGGTATAAATACCGTAGTGGAGCTGGTCTTGCCAGTGAGGATGCTGCGTGCCTTTTTCTTGGTCATGTTGAGGTTCTTTAGGTAGGCTGTATTTACATGCTTGGCCAAAGTTTTGAGATCGGAGCGTCCGGGGCTCAGCACGGTCTTCTCTCCCGCCAGTAACCCAGCCACGAGTTTCTTCTTCTCTGCTTCAGGCATGCGCCCGTACCGAATAGCTGTGGTGTTGTAAACAGGGTTTAGGTAGTCATTTTGTTTTACAGTGTACTCCCAACCATGAAAACATGGTGTTGGGCAGGAGGAGCAGCAGTGTGGGCAGTAGCACGTCAACGGCCAGCTGCCAACCCATTCTGAGCAGCACTGCTCCTTAACACTGTCACATATTATTTAGCATGTTCCAAAACATTTAAAAGTGCATGAAGCACAGGATTATAAAGGATTGTAAATTAAAAACTAAATATGAACGAAATCATGCATCTGCAAACTCCAGATCAGGGAGTTCCACTTTTCGTAATAGTTCAAACATCTGTGGTTTGTGATGTTAATTCAATCGTGTGACTGAGGGGTCCTCACCGTCGTGGGACATGCCCAGACTCAGGCACTTCTGGAAGCGGCAGTACTGACACTTATTGCGACTCTTCTTTAGGATCTTGCAAGCGCGCTCACAGCGGTCGTACTCCAGCTTCATACGAATGGTGCGTCTAAAAAATCCCTGGAAGCCAGAAAGCCACATCAGGTAAAAATGTTTGTAAGAATCAACAGGATACCAAAGCTTGAATACTAACTAAACCACTGGATCATAATGTCAACACCACAAACACAAATGACCTAAATTTCAGCATGACTTTTATAAAACATTATTTTTATCTATCCCTGTTCAGTGTTAACAGTTAACATTAACACATGATATATAATAAAATGAAATGGCAAACAATTAATGTACCTCAATGTACATGTTCCAAAACATGCTAATATATTAACTGATCTATAATTAATTAACGGTTACAAGCGTGTACAAATATGGGCCCAGCATGTTTAAGGGAAAAAATCATTAACCCAACATGGTTAAGGTTCAGCATTTTAAAATGAGAAGTTTGTAAAAGGTGAGATCTTGTCCGTCTCTTCACAAATGTTTGCTAAACGTCCTTGCAGCTTAAAAGACACTGTTCACAAACACAACAATTTCTAGAAATTTTAGGGCTAGACATAAATAGCTTACAACCAGTTATACTGGACATTATGTAGATTATATAAGATTGGTTTTATAGTGTCACCAGAATACTGGCAGTGTCAAGCTAGGGAAGGCAGTTTGGTTGTTGCCCTTTGGGTTTGTCCAAAGGTTCAGAAACCTAAGTGTAGTTGACTGTTCAGTGCATTTCGCTTCAACTGGTAGCGCTGTGAGCTAAGGAGCAGTGAACTGAGGCTGGTACCTTACAGCCCTCGCAGGCGTGCACGCCGTAGTGAAATCCCGAAGCTTTGTCCCCACATATCCTGCACTCCACGCTCAGTCCCCCGGCATCAGCGTCGTCCCGGCCCAGCCGCAAGTGATCAGACAGCGAGAGGGAAGAGGTCTGCAATGGGTCTGAGTCAGAGCAGGGAGAGTGTTACTGGAACAATCCTATTGATATGGCTTTATCTTATGTGTAGAAAAGACCTATTATAGCACCTCTGCGAGTTAGCACAATTCCTTGGGGAACTGCGACATAATGAAATGTCGGATACTTCAAAATACCACAAGGGCCAAACACCAACCACTTTTCTCAGAGGTCAGCTCTCTGCTCATTCTAGCACATTTCACACTGAAAAATGAGTCGTCGTGTCAAGTTACAGATGGATGTAAAGTACATTTTTCCATAGAGCAACATGCTAGTGTCACTAAACATTTATCCTACGTTATTCCTTTCAACTTAGACATTAAATAAAAAAAAACACACTCATGGAATACATGGACCACTAAGTAAGTTTGCCAACTCTTACTCTCACGTCATTTGCACATTGGTTTTTTTGAATGTTTGCAAGGTGAACTTCGTTTTAATCAATGTTATAAATGTGACTGTGGATCTGGTCACGAATAACACCAATAATGTTCTAGAAAGTGTTAGCTGATGCAAAATGGACAGAGAGAATTTTTTTTTTAAATAATTAAAAACTACTTTAAAACAGTTAACAATTTTGCCATGAACTGGTACTGCTAGTGCTATCTTTTAGTATGTATCCCTAACCCTAATTACACGCACTGGACTGAAACAGGTTGTAAGTTGTCAGCACACAGTTTTATTATAATTTTTTTGCCAACTGTAGCTGGGTCACTGCCATCCAAAAATAAAGATGACCACTAAGACTTCCTGTACTCCAAGGGTGAAGGCTGATGTAGCATTGTGCACTGGTCTGTGCAGCCAAGAACACAGCACTTCTTCTGCTTATCTGTTAGCTTTGACATAACTCCCATAGCGGGTGAAGTGTTTGCAAGGGAAAAAAAACCTGCACCTTCATAAAGGTAGGTAGTTCCCCAGCCATGGGTGGAGATACTCAGATGGGGGTGGTATCATTCTAATTGTCTCTTTTAGTGATGTGTATTAGGGAGCCTAATCTGAATACTACCCCCCCCCCCCCCCCCATGCCTTCTGATGTAGGCAGCAGTGAAGGATCTGACTGGGCTGTCTGATTTCAGTCAGGCATTCCAGATACTCTAATGCATGTGTGCAAGCACAGAAAGTTGTGTTTTCATATTATGTGCCCTTTAATTCTCAATTTGGATATCTGAGAAACAACTGGGCAAGCCTGGTTCAACCAGCCTACCATCAACTGCACAGCAGTTTTCAGGCAAGTCTCAACAACACAAAATCTGGGGAAAGCAAAGCATAGTGATTTAGAATTGCACTAATCCTAACTACCATTACCATCATCATAACATTACAAGTGTAACCATGAACATCCTATATTACAAGGCAGCAAGGAAGACTTCAGCTCCAATGCAGCCACTAACTATTTGGTAAATTATATATATTTTTTATATGCCTTTATGGTACACATGTACAGTGCCCACTTCACCCGGTATAGCATGGCTCCTGTATTTTTTTTTTGGACATGATCAAATCCAGGTCTTTTTTTTTTTTTTTTACCTGGGAATGAGCTAGCTGTGACAGGAGAACTACTGTTCCTCTGCCGTTTATCCTTCTCCACTTCATCCCCATTCTGAAGACTTGCATCCCATGGTTTCTTGCCGAGGGGTGACACCCCCTTTCCTGGAGTGTCCGATGCCTCGCTGCCCTCCCCCTCCCCATCTGCTGAGGCAGAGCCCAGCTCCTGAAGGTCTGAGGTACCTCCACAGTCAGAGGAAGTCAACTCTCCCTCCTGAACGGTCAACCAGGTTGTGTCCACAGTGATGCGAGGTAAGCGGTTCTCAGCCTGGGGTGACGGCTGGTCTTCCATAAGCTCAGTCAGTGCCACGGTCTCCTCCGCCATGGTTGGCTCCACCGGGCCTTCACCTTTCACTGTTGAAGTAGCTTGCTCATCCCCCTCCATGACTCTCTCTCTGGCAGCCTGCTAAAGTTCCTCACCCTCCATCCTATGGCTATTGTGGCCACCCTGCTGACAATCAAGACAAGAGAAGAAACAACTGAAAGATAGTTTGTAATAGTCTGATAAATTCAGTACAGAATTTTCTGGAGTATTATGTGTTCAGTGAATATTAAGGTGTATATTTTGACTAATAAAAAGAGGAACATATTTATAAGCCTACTACAAGATTTAAAAAAATATGCAAGAACACTATAAATAATTTCAGCACCAGCACAACTTATTATGGATGACTTGCGTCAATAAGACCTGACTGATCTTCTCTGATGATATGGGATTCATGTTCAATGTTTCCATTTTCAGCTGTGAAACAATTGTTTTCCATAAACTAGAACATTACATGCACAAGAAAGATGTTGGTCAGATTTGTCAAATGAGTATTGCAGGCCTACCTGGAATTAAAGCTTTTCTTAAGTAGCACAGCAACAGAAATCCAGAAAGGCAAATACTGATTTTTCTATTTAAAATTTGTGCCACTTTACTAAAAGATTCTGTAAACTTTCAAACTCATTTTGTTATTATAATAGGAGCTGTAATATGAACAAAAAAGTAAGATATTTGAAGAAATAGAATTTGCTTTGTATTATCCTTGACAGTTTGGTTGAACCTGTGAATGTGACATGATTACACTCGAGTTACCAATCAACCCACTTCAAATCCATGTAGAGATAAATAAAAAAACCTTTTTCAAACACTAAATGGTTTAATATCAAATCCCTCAACATTCCAGAGAATATATTATAGGGTAGTGTGGATCCGAGCCCCAGGACAACTGCAAGCCACGACTGGCTAGACCGGCAGGTTTACCTGAACGATCTAGACTACTAACCACAGAGATTACTTACTCATAGAGTGTGTAGTCTGTTTCTAAATCCAGAATTAATGAGTAATTTAAATATAACTTCTAAGTGAACTACACTTTAACCCTCACTTCTGGGCTAAGGGAGTACCACTAGTGTCATCAAGATGGCATAAATCCAACCACTCACCCCCCCCCCCCCCCCCCATTATTACTTAAAACTTTAATAAATTTGTTTCAATAAAGTGCAAAAATACATTTGAATAATGTAGATCTCAAGCAGGTCTATACAAATTTGCTCCAACTCAAATAATTAATCATGTAACAAAGACGTAAGCAAGGGGAGACTGGAGGCATCCCGTGTAGACTTGGGAAGAATATTCCATAATTTGGGAGCACCTACACTAAATTATTGTCCACCCATATTGTAACATGAAGATGGCCAACATTTTATGTTCTGAAGATACAGCATGAGACACTTGGATGAAGAAGTTCAACCAAGTAATAAGAGACAGGCTGTTCAAAGTGTTATATGTAATAAGAAGAACCTTGTACTGAACACTGAATGTAATATATAACCAGTATAAACTCTGAAGGACAGGGGTGAAATGGTCCATTTTCATAGGGTAGGTGAGGACTCTAGCAACTGCATTTTGTATATACTATAACCTCTTGAACATTTTGCAAAGGATCCAGATAGAGAAACAATGCAGAAATCTATACATGAAGTCACTAATGCTTACACAACTGCTTCTGTCTCAGCTTGATTTAGGGATGATCAGCGATGAGTGATATTACTAAAATGGAAACATGCTCTTAACTACAGAATTCATATGAACGTCAAATAAGAGTGTGGGGTGAAAAATAACTCCTAGATTATGGACGTGGGGAGACATTATTACCAGAATCTCATCAATCAGGGCCTCTGAACTGTTAAAAAGCAATTTATTTGCCTGTGTTCTGTTTTAAAAGTTTGTGAAAGTAACTTTTTAAAATTGAACCCTGACTAGGTCAGCATGGCAAAACCACCTTGAAACTTGAAAAGGATCGCTTACCTTGAACTTGATAGCTCCTTAAGTTATTAAAACATCAGGGAAACAGCACTCACGATTTAAGCCAACACAAGGATTTCTGTATGTTTCCATCATATTAACTACACGGTCATTATTCCAAATGACTTTCAATGTTCTGATCATATGTGGGGAAAATATATCTTGTGTGATCTCGGCCTTAGTGCAACACTGTCCCAATCCCGTGATCCAATATTTAACTCAAGTAAAGCGGTCTAACTACAACAGAAAATAACGCTGCAAAAAAAATAAAATATCTGTTAAATAAAAAAATAAATAATACACATTTTAAAAACACTAACAGTAATGTTTCAAAGCCAAGGCTGACCTTAAACTTGTACTGACACGCTAGCTACCAGCTAGTTGAAAATATAACCCAAATAGCACTGTATTAATCTCAGACACTAAAAGCCTCAAAAGTTGAGGCGCTACTAACTGGCGCGCTAGCTGAGCGGTTAGCCCGCTAGCCGTCTGGCCAAGTCTGTGTTGACTTTGACACGGAATTTGCTTAGCTAGCCAGCTAGTTAGCTCTGTAGTTGCCCGTCTAGCTAGCTAAAATTAATTCAGCAGAGCAGAGTTTATTCGGAGTTCAACGGGAGCCACAGGGTTAGCCGACTCCGGGGTTTCTGAGGAGAACCGTAACACGGTCAAGCGACCCATAAACGAGCCCGCAGACACAAGTGTTACGTTAACGAAAGTAAATCACATTTGTTAGCTAGTTGTGTAGCTAGATGGCTAATTAATGTTGTTCCTGGGCCAGTCAGACTGCGAGCACACGAACTAGTCAACTAAGCTAGTGACTTAAAAAGCCTTTACCATAACAGTTAACAACTCGTTATAATAAACAGATTTAAACAGATTTAGCTTGCTATGACTCTAGAAATTCGTTGGTAATTTGCTAGCTCGCCAGCTAGCTAACTTTTCTCCTCTGCAGTCGTACGTACCTGTTCTTCCTTGTGTTTGTTGGCTGGTTTTAAGGTTCCCAGGACGAAAGATGAGCGAGCACCAACTTTCGTCCTCTTGTGTAAATACCAACTATTTCCAAATAGTGTCCTGCTATATGCGGTGATGGCATGGTCAGTGAATAGTGAGCTATCTAGGTGACCAGTGGACTATGCCAGCTTGCCCACTGCCATTAACAGCCACGTTGATTTAGTTTAGTATTCCGTTTCTCTTATTAACGTGGGTACTTTACATGGGAGCCAGCCAAGTTAGCTGAGCTACGGTGCGCCGTGTTTGCAGACGTGAACTTTTATTACAGTTTAGATATTCAGTTATGTCTGATCGCATTTACATATTGGTGCACATAGTTAACTAAGACCTCCACAAAGTGCGGTAACAACCTTTTGCTGACTCCTTTTCAGCAAATGCACTACTTGCTCCGATTGCGCTCAGGGTTGACAGCGAAACCACGTCAAGCGTGGCGTGAGTGACCCGCTCATAGTGGGAGTGTCAAATAAAAAGTGCACAAACTACAACGTTGAATGAATATTTAAATGGTTATTTATGAGAATCTCGCACTTGTATGTTTGTAAAGTATGCTCAGGTAACTTGCACATGATTAAGGGAAAGTCGGACGAGACTGGAGACAACGGATTTATTCTTTGTAAATAAGAAATAAATACATTTTCCTGTTGGTTATTCTAAATGTAATTCTTGATTATGATACCTGAATCACTACCATCACTAGGAGAAAGCACAATGATAGGTTATTAAATTAGTGTTTGGGCTAACTGGTTAATTCTCAAAATACTTAAACGATTTTTTTACTTATTTGTCTAGATTAAAATAAGTAATAACAGTAATAGAAATAAACGAACAAAGAAACAAAAACTATAGGCAGCAGATGGTGCCATAGCCCAGGAAATAATGTTGTAAATATGAAATAGATTTTCGGGAAATGTTGGTAAACTATAAGGACTACATTTCTGATACTTGGCGTCTTTTGCAGGCAGTTGTGCTAGGGCTGTGTCTGTATATTGGGTCAAAGTCACATTGTAATGTTTTAGGTGTTTGCAATAAATATTGTGTTGCTTGTACAGTCAGCATTTGGCTAGCTAAACACTCTCCACAATGAGGTCTTTATAACTCCAGCAATGAAAAACAGACATGTAGAATTAGAACTGCACAATACCCAACATTACTGCAATAATAAAGTTATAGGTATATAGGTATTGTGATATGCAATATATTGCAACGTGTTAAACCATTCTTGCAAACCCCTGATGTGACACTATATCTTTCAGAATTTCATACATTAATTTCATACATTTCTCAGGACAATCATTTTAACACCTGAGAAATAACAAAAAAGTCTGGTGCATTTTGACAACCGATAAAAGTGGATTCATGATATGGGTATGGATTCCATTTTACATAACTGTACATACTGTTGGATCAAAGGGTTCCCATTTTTCTTGATGATAATGTTCCTGCACACACAACACATTTCAATTCCGGAGTGGTTTAAGACCAGGGTGAACAGTCTCCCTAATCACTATGTCCAGACAACATCAAAGCTTTATTGAAAGTTATGTGGCACAGTAAGTAGGGTTCCAGTAGATGGGACATAGTGGGGTTCGAATCCAGTAGGGTTCGTTAGATGGGACCAGGGCCCAGGAGTTAATAAAGATTAAAGTTTATAATGCACAAGAAACAGCAAACAACAAAGGGATGTTATTCAATTTCATATCTATAAGCGATTTTTTTTTTTCAATTTTGTCTATTTCTAAATGAAAATCCCATGACAAAAACATACGGACCAACCTGGCAGTCATATTTTTGTTGCGAAGCCCCAATTATTATTATTGGTAATTTCACTCATGAAATTCTCCACAAAACAATGGTGTAAGCTACAATGTGTGTCCTTGTTCTAAATAATAATAATAATAATAATAATAATAATAATAATAATAATAATAATAATAAGCACATCAATTTCCTTCATGGGCTTCTAAGAATAGAGAAGGGAAATGCATATACAGATAGGGACATGTATTTGAGATAATTATAGACATATTTATATCTATAAATTCTGTAAAGGACTTTGAGTTCCATATATGTATGAAAGGTGCTATACAAATAAAGATGATGATGATGATGATGATGATGATGATTATTATTATTATAATGAGAAATGTATCACAAAAAACTGACCTCTATAGGATGTTTTTAATAGTCACCAGTGCGAAAATATAGTTCAAGTCCCTTTAAAAAAAGATAAAAATGAGACAGGGGTGTATACTAAAGGAAGGGAGTTTATACTCCTCCCCAAAGGTTTCATATATATAAGAAAATGACTTTCCTGGTGGGGTGTGTGTGCAGTGCGTTTACTGATTCTTATAGACTGGAGTCATTAGGGTACTTCTTACTTCATTTTTTTCTAAACAGCCTGTGGTTTCTGAAGACAAGATCATTTGTATTATGCAGTTCCTGAGTAAGTTATCACTTTTCTCTATTATAACATTTTTACTAGTGTTGTCAGTGTTGTCTAAACAGTGAGTTATTTGGCCATTCTTGTCTGAATGATAGGGCCATTTGAATTGGTATAAACAAAGCACCTCTTATGGGGCTGACTGGGATCTGTTGAAAATTGTAATTCCCTGAGTCCTGTGGTGCCATTTCTTGAACTCGTGCATGAGCAACAAGAGCTCTCAAAGGTCACCTATGGATGTTCTTTCTCAAGAATCCTAGAATAAGTTGTTGTCTTCCCTTTCTCAGTGACTTAGTCTGGGTGCCACTAGAAGTGGACAAACATCCAAATATATGTGTTTTTACAGTGAGTTGGTTGGTGTAAGCTCTGTGCATTTTGGAAAGCTGATGCCCATTTGATAATAGTGAAAAGTCACTGGAGAACATTATGAGTACCAACTCAAGTCCAGCATTTAAAACACAAGTTTTCATTTGCATTCAGGTTTTTTGCTTTTCAATTCAACTTTGCAAACAGGTTTCAATCTTAAGCTAAAACAAACATCTGTTAACCTTTGATGCTGGATCAAGACTAACCAATCAATAATTTGACCTCAGTTACGAGAAGACTGATGAAAGAATATTTACAGGACATTGAGAAATTTGTTTTTGGTTTTTGTAACCCTTTACAAAAATAACCCCAAATAAGGAATGTAGCAGTTTAACATTATTTAACTATTCACTGTTCTGGAGTTTTGATTGGTTTTTACAACCTTTACACTAGGTTAAGCTATTAAATGAAAAGATCTATGAGCAAGTAAGGTAATGAAATAGATGGATTATTTTATTTATTGCTGTAATCCAGTAACTTCACAAATTAATAGCTTGATAACTTCCACCATGTGTATTTACAAACATTTTGAAGTGTGTTTTTTTGATTAAGGTTTTTCCTTCAGACACTGGATTATCAGGAAGCTATAAGTGCATGGTCAAGCAACAAAGAAGGCAAAATGTTGTTTACGATAGCACTCTTTCTACTATATATTCAGCCAACAGGTAGATATTACTTAATTTTTATATGGCATGTTTTAGTTTCTTACTCAAACGAACACTGATTAACAAAGGAGTTTTTTCAGTTCCCCAGACAGTGCTCTGCTATTCTAGTTTTTCTCTGCAACATGGGACATGCGGAGATGTTTTGGGTGAGGTGCCACGTGATGACTGCTGCATGAATCCTAATTATGGTTATCAGGAACAAGGCCAACCCTGCCGTTCCTGTAGGTAAGTTTTAGTTTAATCTACAAGTTGTTGTGCTCTATACATGAGTGACTCAATGGCTGACAAATGTTTCTATAAATGTTTGGTCAAGAACAGAAATGTGAAAAGCTTTTTAAAATTACAAAGGCTATTTTAACAAGAAATACTTAATATTGTTTAAAGTTACATGTAATCCATAATGTCATCCATAAATACTAATATGACTGAGTGGTACCACATCTAGAGACTCATTCTGACAGCTTCATTATTTGGCACTCAGGAAATAACTCTTAGAACTAACTGCTTAGTTCCACATAGATTTCAATTGCTCCCTTTTGTGTGTTAATAAAAGACCTTTTACTATTATAACAGAAAAAGTTTCATATTCATGCATGCAAATTTAAAAATCAGTGACAGGAACAAGAGATTCTCGTTTCAGTGTTTTTCCATTTATAAACAAGCACAGATATAGTGCATTCTGTCACAACAAAAGCAATTTCAAAAGAAAACCATCTCTGAAGGCACATTTTAGAATTTCTAAAGCTAAAGTATAGGGCAAATACACGGATTGCCAAGCTTTGCAAAATAAGTCAGAATATACATGCTATTTAAATACATGTAATTTTGGGAAAACCAGTGAAATACAGAGCATAATTGTGGAGATCACAGCACTAGTATTCTAGAGATGCTGTACTTCTAATCACTAACGGCATATATTCATCTCCAGATATGCTTCATGGACTGAGTGGTCCTCGTGGGGTGCCTGCTCAGTGACCTGTACGGAAGGAGTGAGGCAGAGACGACGTGCTTGTTATGGGATTGGAAAGTGCCAAGACAAGTACAAAATAGGGAATCATCAAACTGAACCTTGTGTAGACAAGAGCTGCTGTCCAGGTAAAGAACAAAGATACAGCAGATAAAAGTATACTGTACAGGGCAGTACCCCGGCCTTTTTATCAAGTGTACGTACGACAGCTTTACTTGATCTCTTTAATGATTTATTTCTCTTTTAGAAAATGGGGGGTGGTCAGAGTGGAGTGAGTGGTCAGCATGCTCAGTTACATGTCAACGTGGAGTCCAAATAAGGAAGAGAACCTGCACAGAACCCGCTCCCAAATGTGGGGGCTTCTGCGTCGGCGACAGTGAAGAATCTGAGGCCTGCAGCACTGGGATTGTCTGTCCAAGTATAGAAATGTTTTCTAAGAGACAACTGCTTAACATTTACTCCACACCACATTTACTTCACTAATAGTGTAACTAAAAAGTGTTTTACATAATATTTACGTTATTTGTGTAGCACCTTCCGTATAGATATCTCAAAATGCTCACTTAAAAATATTTAAAATTAAGTGCAACATGAATATAAAAACATAACTAAGATAGAATAAGTAAAATTAAAATAAGAAACATCATTGAAAGATAAAAAAGTAACATTAAGTCAGCAATAAAAATAAGCAAAGAGATATGTATAAATTTCAATTAATCAGCACAGCACGGCGAACAGGTTCTATCATTTACATACCCATTTAATTTACATACTCAATTATGTGCCACTTCTAGCTCATGGAGGATGGTCCTCATGGGGAAACTGGGGCCCCTGTTCAGGAACATGTCATCCAGAGGGCTTCCTGGCCCCTGAACAGCAACGGCAAAGAACTTGTACAAACCCTCCGCCGTCTACTGTACCACGTGGCAATGACTGCCCAGGTGCTAGGATTGACACTCAGTTCTGCAACGGAATACCTTTTTGTCCAGGTAAATTGAGAACAATATTCCACAAAAGCTGAGTCTGGAGAGGAAATGTCTCTCTCTCTTTTTTAACTAAGTAAATACTCTTCCTTAGTGGATGGAAACTGGGGTTCTTGGTCAAAGCCCTCGGACTGCTCTGTGACATGTGGAGTGGGAAGACAGGTGCATCGACGAACATGTGATAATCCGCCACCCAAACATGGTGGCCAACCCTGCCATGGAGAGGACACAAAGCGTGTTCTGTGCACTATCCCTGTGCACTGTCCAGGTGACTGACACTGGACAGCCTTTTGTTTTTAATTAGTGTCCTAATCTCTACAATTATATAACAATTGTCTTTCTAACTACAACTATAGTGAATCTTTCCTTGATTAGATTCTGCAGCTGTACCCAATAGGCTTTTATTACACATTACAGTTGATGGCAAGTTGTAATCCAGAGTCACTTGATCCAGAGACTTGTGATATGTTCAGTCTGGTATAAATTTACATGTCCTGTCTCAACATTTATTGCCCACTTTTCATGAATGGCCTGGTTTTCACACACGCACACGCACAAAATCTTGTTTATAAAGTAGACTGTAATATGTGCAAGCAACAAATCTATCAACATGAAAAAAAATGGAAAATATAAAGTCATACTTTTTCTGCCCCTTTCAGCGGATGGTCACTGGAGTGAGTGGGGTGAATGGACATTTTGTAAGCCAGTCAACCCAAGAGCAATTAACTGCAAGAACAGAATTGGAAGACGGAACAGAAAACGGGACTGTTTAGGCAGGGACTATGGAGGAAAGCCCTGTCCTGTAGAAGAGGAACCTGTGGAGTTTAGCATTTGCTATGACATAGATAACTGTAAATGTGAGTACCTTGCTAAATGTATCACACTCACTAGATACAGCTTGGTGCTTGTATAAAAAATGTTTACTTAAACCACATTCACAACGGTTGACACTTCTGCAGTATTATTTAAGGGACAATGAGTATATGTCGTTCCTTACCTTAAGATCCACATTTAGGTAGCTTTTGTGAAGTAAAAGGAATAACACCGGGACCTATTACTTATCTGAATGATACCTGTAAACATTATAGTTCTGTTTTGAGAATACACCACATTACAACGTTTCAGCCTCTTTTCTTGGATCTACCTTTCAGACCATATACATTAGCAAACTCCTACATTAGCAAAAGGTCATGTCATCAGTTAAGGAAGCTCAGCTTTGATAATGATGCACTATTATACACATCTACTGTGCCAAAAGAAATCAAAACTAGATCATCTTGTGACCTGAATTCTCAGAAACCATAAACAACCTACATGTGGTTCCGTTTGCTGGTTGAAGTGCAGAAAGATAGAATATAGAAATTAAAGGAATATTCCTGGAATATTCAAGTTAATATCTTAGGCCCGTAGCCAGGGGGGATCGAAGGGTTCGTTCGACCCCCCCGCCCCCGCACCCTCCCTCCGTACACACATGCCCCTCAAGATAGGTAGGTTATTCAATGAATGAATTGTTAATCTCCGGTGAATATACAGACAAACAAATAAGGACAGCAACAACAGACTCACAACAAACTTATAACAGTGTTGCCAACTCTCACGCAATGAGTGTAAGACACACGCATTTGACCGTTTTCACACGCTCAAACGCCATACATCAGATTTCTCACGCTGAAAAAAAAATCATGTTTATTTATCTCCGATCTACATCTATGATTCAATGAGTTACTAGTTCGCTCTGGCGCCAACCACCGGCGATCGATCGAGGAAACATATAAGACATAAACCCCCCCCATCAACGTTTGACACCGCCCCCAAATCAAATCTCAGTCCTAGTGATTTTGAAAAGTTAGCAACATTGCTTATAATGAATACAAAATGTGTAAATTAAAAGGTTTGACGTGTGCTCGTGTATTTAGGGGGCATTGGAGTAGAGCCAAATGAAGTCCACTTTTGGGGGAAAAAGATCCCCCCCATCACAATGCTGGCTACGGGCCTGTATCTATCTACTGCATCTGTAGTATATTATCATGAGAAATCATTTTGTTGCATATATCTGTACTAACAACAGAGAGAATGAAACAATGATTCAAAAAAGTGGGGAATAAGACTGTGTATGATTTGCTTGGCTATTTGATTTATTTTACTGTACTGACTATTGTATGTATAGCACTTCATACTACTTCAAACAAACATATTGCAAACATGCTTACTCTTCTTTTCTGAATAGCGGGTCCTTCCGAACTGATAGCGAAAGCCTTTTGGTCAGAATGGAGCAAATGGAGTTATTGTGAGCCTAATTGTGAAGAAACGGCCAAACAGACAAGAGAGAAGACGTGTACACCTGACCTGTCAAAGTACAGGTAGAGAAAACAGTTGTACATTTTAAAATAAACAAATTAGATTTTTTCTTACACCAGTGAAATGTTTTTGGTAGACACAATCAATAGACATATTGTGTTCATAAAGCACGAGTATGTATTCACTTAAACTGTTTACACATATTTTTCTTCGATGGTTAGGGTCTCAGGTACAAGTTATGAAATCCAAAACTAGCAACAGGAACTTGAGAAATTCAGTGTCTTATGCTGAAAGCAGAATTGTGATGACTCTTACATTTATGCTTCCTTTCTCTCCCACAGTGATCAGAATATTGAACTTTTCGCAGGGACACCAGATATCGTCTGCCCACAAACAGAAGAAACAAAACAGACTCGAGCATGTTTAAATGTTCCTAAGTGCTAGGGAAATTTTCTCTAATCAAGTGACTGCCAGATTTGAAGCTCTATTCAAATTGTTTTAACAATGTTGCTTCGTCCACTGCTTCATTGGGCTGTTCACACCAAGTGCCGGAAATACAGCAAACGCAAATTAATTTTGTAATGCAAGATGCCACAAATAAACATTACAAATGATTTTTCCCAATTCTCCAATGTCTAAACATAAAATATGAGCCTACTGATGGAGGATTATTAGTTTTATGATGAACACTTTATTGTTTTTTAAAGTAACACTAAACATGCACCTCATATTAGGAGGGACAAAAGAAATGGGGGGAAAAGACAAAACTAGCAGCAGATGATTCAGTAGTACAGGGGAAAAAAGGAGGCAGGACTAAGTCATATTTAAATAGAATTTTTTTTTACCTCAAACAGGATACATGGCTAACAGAAAAACGTTCGATTTTTTCCTCAAATTATAATATGATTGAAATATTACTTACATGGGCACCCCGGGACAGGTAGTGCCCTTGGTGGGGGGCTCTGTCACACTACAGCCCCGGAACCCTCCCTTTGGGACGTGTGTCTACTTAGTCCATGTTCTTGTATGTACATTGGGGGGTGTGGCTGGTGTGTGTTTGTGTGTTCACCCGTCGTTAGTCTAATGTATTTCACATGGTGCTTGTTAGAGATGTGTATAAAGCGTGGAGCTGCGCGGGGCTGCAGAAGGACCCAGTGTGCGCAAGCCTGCTGCGGTTCGCACGGGAGGCCAAGGAGCAGTCGGTAGCGGAGAATTACCGCCAAGCTACCCAGAATGTTGATCCAAGCCCTAGGACAACTGCAAGCCATGACTGGCTAGACCGGCAGGATTATCTGAACGATCTAGGCTACTAACCACAGAGACTTACTCATAGAGTGTGTAGTCTGTTTCTGAATCCAGAATTAATGAGTAATTTAAATATAACTTCTAAGTGAACTACACTTTAACCCTCACTTCTGGGCTAAGGGAGTACCACTAGTGTCATCAAGATGGCATAAATCCAACCACTCACCCCCCCCCCCCCCCCCATTATTACTTAAAACTTTAAGGGACTGATGGACGAACGAACGAAAGTCACTGAGGCGAGGGGGGGGTTGGTGTTAGGTGACGACGACAATTGCGACGACATCTCACTCAAGCGAACCGAAATACTCAAACGCCTAACGTTAGTTAGTCTGACTAACTTAATATACTACTAATCAACTGCATCAATTGTGTTAAATATTGAAATTACATCTGGTGACTTGACTAGGGCTTGAAGTTTAAGACTTGGGACTTGACTCGAGACTCGCTTGTATTGACTTGGGACTTGACTCGAGACTTTATTGTATTGACTTGGGACTTGACTCGAGACTTGATTGTATTGACTTGGGACTTGACTCGAGACTTACTTGTAATGCCCGGTTCACACTACACGATTTTAGGCTGGTTTTTCAGTTGCCAACTGATCGGCGACAGAAACTGTGGTCGGAGGCAAATCGGCGATCACTCGTCGCTCGCTCGTGTAGTGTGAACTGCTGAAAGACGCTCGCCGAGCCGTCTCCGACTGGTCTCCGACTGGTCGCAGACGACCGGCAGATATCTAGCATGTTTAATATCTAGCAGTCGGCGACTGAGAGTCGGCAGCAGCGTCTAGCTACAGCCAATGGGAACAGCGTCTAGCTACAGCCAATGGGAACGCGGAGAGAGAACCGCGGCACCGCTGAAGATATCTCTGAAGAATGTAAAAAACTTTCAAGAATGCTTTCAAAACAGTAGGCTAACCCAGCAAACACACAAAATCCTCACCTTTCTTACAAATTTACTACAACACTGTGTTTAAGTTATTGTGACAGCACTGGAGAAATAGTGCGATTGATTATATCCATGTTCACTGCAACGGAGAGATGAAATAATTCTGGCAACTTGGGACTATGGAGTGTTTAAACGGTAAAAATAATAATAACGAAAATGTGGAGTACATGTACATAGTTTTTTTTTTCTTCTACGTGGTGTTGCTGGTTCTCGCGAGAGTTTCGTTTTCATGTTCTCGTGTTTTTGGACGGCAGCCAGATGAGTCGGCGATTCCCCAGTCGGGTAATTCGTGAGCCCGCGTCGCCGATCAGTCATGTAGTGTGAAAGCCACAACAACTGAAAGACTCGCGATTACAGCACAACCAGTTGTGTAGTGCGAACGGCACAAAAACCTGACGACTGAAAAGTCGTGTAGTGTGAACCTGGCATTACTTGCAACTTAGTGACTTGTTCACATGTCTGCTGAGAAGTGTTGGATGAGCAGCAAGTGTCCACTTTAGGTTATCATAGCATTTTAGATATTTAGGTTAAAGGTGTGTTTAAAAGCTGCATAATAGTTTGAATTTGTAGCCTCTATGCTTTATGCTAAGATTTAAAAATGTATAAATGATTAAAAAAAGCTTTGCAATTTAAGCATGACTACAGTAAGTGTAAAAAAATATATGCCCACACAGAATAAGAGTAAAATGGTCAAATGTTTTTAAGACATGTTTGCGTTGCATGAATTCATAAAGCAGCTTTGTTTGTAGCCAGATACAAATAGCTGTTTAAAGGAGGGAGCACCTTTAACCTGAAGAATTAGAATTGAGCTGTTTTATCAGAGATATTCAGAAAATACATATTAGAGATGATTTCAATAAAAGTAAAACCAACAGTAAAATCATAGATAGATAGATAGATACCTTTATTGTCATTGTACATGTACAACGAAATTAAGCAGCAATCCTTAAGGTGCTAGGACAGAATAACAATAAAACAGTAGAACAACAGTACAAACAAAGTCTAAACGTGAGCTAAGGACTGTTAACCCTAACTGGGTATGGACAGTGAAGACAGTGGGGTATATATACACACAATAGTGGAACATTAGCAGTAGTAGATATGGTTATTGCACAATGGTAGATGGTAAACATGACAACAGTGGGTGAACACTTGAGACAGTTACTGCACGGTCTGAATAAATAAATGGTAAAAGTGACAATAGTGCATGAACAATGGGCAATTGAGGCAGATATTGTACGTTCCTGGGTAGATAGAAAAGTCAGAAAAGTAGTTCAATTTGAGTAGGTCAATTTTGGAGGGTGGTGTAAAATGTCCAATTAACCAGTTCGGTGGGTGTATTTGTTAGTGTTCAGTTCCCTTATCGCACTGGGGTAAAAACTGTTTTTAAGTCTGTTGGTCCTGGATGTAATGGACCTGAGACGTTTCCCAGAGGGCAGTTGCTGAAACAGTTGATGTCCAGGGTGAGAGGAGTCTTTCAAGATGTTAGCTGCTCTGCTGAGACAGCGGGATTTGTACAGGTCCTCCAGACTGGGCAGTGGGCAGCCAGTGATCTTCTGGGCTGTTTTGATCACTCTCTGAAGTGCTCTCCTTTCTGCTGCTGAGCTGCTGCTGTACCACGTTGAGATGTTGTATGTTAGTGTAACTGTTCTGCGTTGTGTTGAAAATGATGAGGACGCTCAATCGGATGAAGTCATTTATTCCCTGCACATGGGTTGATAAAATGATATTTAGGGTGGGATAAAATGTGGAGTCTGCCTGCAGCAATGTAATTCTCTTCCCGCTGCATCTCACACACAACATTTCTTCATCCATTTTTTAAATGTATATACATGAACAAAAAGTACACTCAGTGGTCACCACCGGTACTGCACGTGGAATGCAGCCATAAAGTTCCAGGCTAGTCACGCTTTGGATCGCACATGCTAGCGGGACCACGAGGTGCACATAGAACATACAAAACGCAAACAACTTAAAATACAAATGTAATAAATTACCTGCACATGGGTTGATAAAATGATATTTAGGGTGGGATAAAATGTGGAGTCTGCCTAAACAAAACAAATGCCGTATTATAATTTGGACTTTCCAATACGAATACATTAAGGCCAACAAAAAAAAAAAATACAAAACGAGAAAACATCACACAAATCCAATTTATAGATCACCTTACATATTAGGTTAAATTAATGTTAAATCTAAGACATACAAAATAGTGCAAATATGGATTTTAATAACTTATCTCAGACCCACGATTATCCCACCTACCTGCAGCAATGTAATTCTCTTCCCGCTGCAGAAATCCCACAATGCAAAACGGTATAGACCAATTACAAAATAAAAGTCTCAACCCATTTATGCAGGATTTAACAATTTAACACCGTTACATACACCCCCCTTAAATCCTGCTAAATTGGGAACGTACATAAAGCTGTCTTAAAAAAAAAAATCTCAGAAAAAAACTGTAAAGAGAGAAGAGAGACGTGTATGTCATTAGATAGTACTAAAAGCTGTCAATTAAAGAATTCTCCAACTAGGAAGTACCCAAAGAATGGGATGGCGTCATACCCCAAACTAAAAGTAGACTGTAGAGATGCCTGCTACACCTCAAATTCTGCTACAACTCTATCTGACATGTCTAACTGTATCCAGTGTTATCTGACAAAAAAATACCTTAATCTTATATGTGTTAAACTCAAAAGAAGCTCGCAACTAGAGAAATTAAAGAGCTCACTGAGGACTCTGTGTTGTCAAGAACTTGTTCATTCATCTCATATATAAGTCTTTAAGGAGGTTTAACAGCTCTGCCTCTGTTTGTCTGAGTAACAGCTTTCTCAAATCTCTGGGGCTGAGTGCAGACAGCAGGTTCAACTTGCATAGTGTCACTATGGGCAGGCACTACTGGGTGGGTTTCAGCATCTTGTGGGCCATCACTCACAGAAGGAACATCTCCGTGCTGATCGTGCACTTCACCTGTGATGTCACTCACTGAGTCCTCTGGCTCCAACGTGCATTCAGACACATCAGACACTTCAGTGTGTTGAGCTTGACACTCCCCCATCTCAAAGTCTTCGCGGCTTGTAAGTACCCAGTGTGCAGTCCGATCACCAACGCTGTCATCAACTTGAGGGGTGACTTCAGGAACTGCCTCATCACCGTCCCTGGACCGGTAATCCTGCATATCATCAAGTGGTAAGAAGTCAACAGGGAGTAGTAGGTTTCTATGGACTACCTTCACTCTGCCAGTGTTGTTCTCTCTGATTTTGTAAACATTGATGTCAGAATTTACAGCCACAACTTCATATGGAGAAGATTCCCATTTATCAGTTATCTTCTTTTTTCCTCTTTCACCTCTGTTTGCGACAAGCACTCTGTCTCCGATGGTGAGTGGTGCACCTCTGATCTTCCTGTTGTATAGCCTGACATGCCGAGTCTGTTCTTTTTGACTGTGTCTCTGTGCTACCTGCACAGCTTCACGCAGATCCTTCTTCAGGCGTGAAACAAACTCACTGTGGTCTACCACCACTTCATCAGAGAGGACGTTTGAAAACAAAATGTCAACTGGGAGGCGAGGGACTCTGCCAAACATGAGATAGAAGGGCGCAAAGCCAGTCGTCTCGTGCTCAGTGCAATTGTAACAGAAGGTGAGAAGTTGTAACATCTGTGGCCACTTGTCTTTAGACTTCGGAGGCAATGTCCTCACCATAGATCCAAGGGTTTTGTTGAATCTTTCAGCAATGCCGTTGCCCATGGGGTGGTACGGTGTCGTGTGTGACTTCTCGATACCTGACAGAGACAACAATTCCTTGATCAGCTTGCTTTCGAAATTTGCTCCTTGGTCAGAGTGAATCCTTTTTGGAAAGCCATAGACGAGAAAGAAGTCATTCCATAGTCTCCGAGCTACTTGCTTAGCGGACTGATTTTTACATGGGAATGCATGAGCCATTTTAGAAAAATGATCTGTTACGACCAGTACATCCATAGACTTGCCATTGCTGACCTCCGCAGACCAAAAGTCAATGCATACTAACTCCATCGGTTCTGATGTGCGAATGTTCTCCAATGGGGCACAGGCATTGGGTTCTGGTGTCTTCCCCACAACACAGCGATGACAGGTCTTCACATGATCGTCGATGTCGCGCTTCATGCCAACCCAGAAAAACCTCTGTTTCGCCAGCGCCAGTGTTCGGCTTCTACCCTGGTGACCGGCCGCATCATGAATTCCCTTCAGAACTTGTCCTTTTAGGGAATCTGGCACCACAAATAGAAAAAGTCGTCTGTTCATGTTATTATCTCTCCTCACCTTGCACAGCACACCATCACGGATAATGAGCTTGTCCCAGTGTCTTAGGAGCCGACGTACACTGGCGGGTTCATCCGCTCTCTCACTTTTGGATGGTTTCCGATGTCTTTCAATATAGTAGAGCACTCGACTGATGGACATATCTTGTCCTTGCTGACTCACCAGGCTACTGTGAGGGATGGGAGAAGTGGTCTGCTGCAATTCAGGAACAGCTGGACCCGCACACATGACTTCGCTCAGGCCACCAGTGGAGTGTGCACTGAAAACAGCCGAAACCTCCAGAGCCTCAACTGAACCACTCCCACTGCTGGGCATCGTTTGTGGATCTCTGCACGATCTAAGGACCATCTGATGGTTGTTGCTGTACTTGAAAGCATGCTGGACAGTTTCATCACCAACATCACTGACGTTTTTCAGAAGTGACACATATGGCTCTGTGACAATGCGATGACTTACACAAGACTGGACAAAGGGCTCTCTGCTCAAGGCATCAGCAACAACATTTTTTGGGCCTGGCACATACTTCAAATCAAAGCTGTACGATGCGAGTTTAGCTACCCAGCGCTGCTCACACGCGTCCAGTCTGGGTTTTGTCAAGATGTATGTCAAAGGATTGTTGTCGGTCCAGGCTGTAAAGTGACGTCCTTTAAGCCAATGGCTGAACTTTTTGCAGACAGCCCACTTCAGTGCAAAGAACTCCAGTCTGTGAGCAGGGTAGTTCATCTGCGCCCGCGAGAGTGTTCTACTGGCAAAGGCTACAGGTCTTGCTATCTCTTCTCCAGGTGGAATTTGAGAGAGCACTGCCCCAACCCCATCAAAGGATGCATCGACAGCCAATATGAAAGGCTGATCAAAGAATGGATGAGCTAAAGTCACACTTTGTAGTAGATCTGATTTCAGTAGCTCAAATGAATTTTGACACGCAGGTGTCCAATCAGTGGCAGTGAGCTTAGCATAGCAGACTTTCCGTCTAGTCTTCCTTCCCTTTTTCATAGGTGTCGTCCTGCTGGGTCCTGATGTTAACTGGAAGAGTGGCTTGGCCTTAGCGGAACATCCTTCGATGAAATGTTGATAATACAGCACCATACCAAGGAACGATCTTATCTTCTTTGGGCATGGTGTTTGTCCATCTGCCTCCATCAAATCAACACGCTGGACTGCACTAATGGCCTCAACTTTCTCCGGGTCTGTATTAATGCCTTCCTCGCAGATGATATGACCGAGAAACTTAACAGACCGTCTTAAGAAAAAGCACTTCTTAGGGGCCAGCTTCAGGTTGTTACTGGACAGGCGTGAGAAGACCATTTCAAGGCGCTGAAGAGCCAGAGATTCAGATGGAGCAAACACCATCAGGTCATCCAGGTAGCACAGCACACTAGTGAAGTTCTCATCTCCAAAGATGGACATCATCATCCTCATGAATGTTGCTGGACTATTGGAGAGGCCCTGAGGAAGTCTGTTGTATTCATGCAGGCCAAACGGAGAGGAGAAGGCTGTGAACTTCTTGTGTTCTTCTTGTAGAGGCACATTATAGTAGCCCGACGTCAGGTCCATAGTGGAGAAAAAGATATTTCCCCCCAGAGCAGCTAACACATCTGACTGGTGTGGCAGTGGATAGGCGTCTCTGACGGTCCGTGCATTCAGCCACCTGAAATCTGTACAGATCCGTAAGTCACCGTTCCTTTTCCAGACCAACACAAGGGGTGATGCATAATCACTGTGCGACTTACGAATGATTCCTTTTTCCTCCATGTCGTTTAGCGCCGTCCTTAGTTTATCATACTGACTCGGTGGTATTCGCCTGTATGGTAAACGAAAGGGTCTGTTGTCAGTCAGATTAATTCGGTGGACAAAACCTTTTGCTTCTCCACAGTCCATCTTGTCTCTTGAGAAGATTGACTCATGGCTCTCAATTATCTGTAGCAGTCTGTCTTTCCAGTGGGCAGACACCTCACAAGACTCTAAGTCAATGTCGGAGAGGTTCAAGTTGCACAGCGCTTGCCTCCTCTCATCACTGGATCTGTGTGGTGAAGGTGGGCTATCCTCAGTACACAGCACATTTGATTTGATCTGTGTATGTTGCTGCAGGTCTTCCACAGCAATGCAGGGTGACACATCCGCTATCTTGGTGTTCCTTTTCAATACAACCCTGTTGTTAGTTGGATTGATGACTTTAAGTGGAATCGACCCATCCCCCCCAAAGCGGTGTGATCACCCTTCCAACCATTATCTGCTTTGGCCTTGACCTCGACTTCGTTGGTTCAACAATGACTGTACTGCCCACAGACAGGACTGAAGACACAGGCAGCTTTCCCCAAACCAGGTGCTCTGTTTGTGGTTCTAGTGCAGGGGTGCCCACAGTTTTCAGCTTGCGAGCTACTTATAAGGTGACCAAGTCAGAAAGATCTACCGGGGTGGCGGCGAAGGTAATTTGTGGGGGGGGGGGGGGGGGGGGGCGAACGTAATTTGTTGAGTGGATTGCAGATTGGCTACCGTGAATGTCAATCAAAATACAACCGTCAGTGCAGATGTGCGATTCATCTACTACTATTTTATGTGACGCGATCTACGCACATTCCTTCGCGATCGACCGACACTTCCTTCGCGATCGACCGGTCGATCGCGATCGACGTAATGAGCACCCCTGTTCTAGTGTCACACTTCTCTGGAGTTTTACCGTGCCTACCTTCTCAGGGATCATCTCACCTCTCCATCTCTCAGTATTGGAGAAAAGGGACAAAAACTCACAGCACTCATCACTCTGGTTATGGCTGGGTGTGGACACAAGTCTCCAGTAACCTCTCGTCTCTCTCAGTTGCATCAAGAGCCTTTTGATAGAATTTGTGCCCAGGATCATCTCCTCAGTTTGACCCGGTACCACTAAAGTAGGCACAGACATGGAACAGCCATATACTGTGATGCAAAGGTCATAGATTGCTGTTGGTGTGACACGATGACCTCCACAGCCAACAATGACAATGTCTTGAGCTGACTGCTTAGTGATGCTTGGAATACACCTCAACAAACTCGCTTCAGCAGACTCACTAAGAGTACACGCCATAGAGCCACTATCAATAAGAGCCTTAAAGGTGGGTCCATTCTCAATTGAAACTGATGTGTAAAATAAACTGTCAGATCTAGGAACTGACTGTAAATTCTGAAAAATAACTGTTTTGTCTGAACAAATGTCACTACAGTGCAGCTGGCTTAAAGACTCATAATCTGAAAATGCTCCAAAGTTAGAAGTGGGAGGATTACTCTCAAGATCTACGTGGTCCTCCCCTACACGCAGATCAGTCAGTTTGACGGTTGATTAACCTGAGCTTCGCTCCTCCCTCTGTGTGGACATCTGTTCCTTGCATGACCAGGTGAAAAGCACTGGAAACACAACTTGTTATCCTTGCAGTGTGACAAAGCAGAGTGAGAGACATCTGTACAAACTAAACATGGAGTGTCACTAAGACCCTGAATTCGAGGTAAGCCAGTAGTCTTCCTACCCACTTTCCCAGACTGAGCATTGCTCATGAGAACTTTCTCCAACATACTAATCATCCTCTCCAGAGTAGAGTGGTCAGTGGAGGTGGACTGAGTTGAAGGCTGGTTGTTATTCAGGGGTGCTAAACTAGTGTTGACCTCCATTCTGCTCACAGAGAAGTCCTCCAGATCATTCCTCTTGCCCACTGCTTTGACAACCTTCTCAGAGTGGAACTCATTCAAAACTTCCTGTACCTCAGCAGCTGACCACTTGTCGATAGTCTTAGAGCGAAAGGTAAGAGCCAGGCCTGAGTTTGGGCAGTTCCTAATGAACATACGTGTGACCTCAGTGGATAGGTCATCCTGCTGCTTACCCTGTTCCTTGAGACGCTCTGAAGCAACATCAGCAGCGCGATGAAGATGCAGCCAGTAGTCATAAGGGTCTTCCTGAGACTCAGGGAGAGTTGTATAGAAATCTTGAAGAGGAAGAGGTGAAAACTGCTTGCAAATAAAGTAATTTCTCAAAAGGCTGTATATGGAATCTGGGTTACTTCTAATATCAACCCCACTAGACTTCACACCCGCTTTGACAACATCTTTGGCTTTGCCTCTTAGATGTATGAGAATCTCTTCTCCCTGAGCTTCAGTAGCCAGGCCACCCTTCCTAATGAAGGTTCGCATGAGCTCAATCCATTCCTCAAGTGTGACAGTATCAGACGAGTCACTTCTGAACGTAGGAGGATCTTTCACTTTTCTCTGATTCACTACTTGAAGTTGAGATGAATTTGACATATAATTCTGAGTTGGATTGTGACTGTCACTTTGTGCACTAGATGCAGATGCTGCTGACACTGGAACAGACCTACTCAAGTGTGTGAGGAGACTATCAGCTAGCTGTTGACCTATGTGTTGCACAATACTACCCAACTGACCAGTAATGTCATGCGCTGCATTGGGAGTGGATGTGCATGGGGCCAGACCTGCAGAGGGGCCATCATACTGTGTGTGAGGTGTGTGTGTGTTGCTACTGACAGGACTGGTTGTTACCATCCCAAGACCTCTACCTACAGTAGTGGTTATATCAGGAAAAGGAATAGACACCCCAAGTAAGCCTCTACCCCGACCTACACTAACTGGAGTTTGGAAGCCCTGAAACCCACTAGGCTGTGAGTTATCCATTAGTATAAAAATAAAAAGATAGAAGAGAAAGAGCAAAGGTAAAGGAAAGCAGAAAAAAATAAAGAGCACTTATATACGATATACTACACTATACTACATACACTACAATCTTACACAATGCAAACATCCACAAACTGCAACTACAATGACCCATAAATAAATTCAGCTGTAAGATGACGACAGGCCCACCGGTCCGAAGAGGCGTTGATCGTCGACCAACTGAAGGTCACGGGAATCACGGCACCAATGTAACTGTTCTGCGTTGTGTTGAAAATGATGAGGACGCTCAATCGGATGAAGTCATTTATTCCCTGCACATGGGTTGATAAAATGATATTTAGGGTGGGATAAAATGTGGAGTCTGCCTGCAGCAATGTAATTCTCTTCCCGCTGCATCTCACACACAACATTTCTTCATCCATTTTTTAAATGTATATACATGAACAAAAAGTACACTCAGTGGTCACCACCGGTACTGCACGTGGAATGCAGCCATAAAGTTCCAGGCTAGTCACGCTTTGGATCGCACATGCTAGCGGGACCACGAGGTGCACATAGAACATACAAAATGCAAACAACTTAAAATACAAATGTAATAAATTACCTGCACATGGGTTGATAAAATGATATTTAGGGTGGGATAAAATGTGGAGTCTGCCTAAACAAAACAAATGCCGTATTATAATTTGGACTTTCCAATACGAATACATTAAGGCCAACAAAAAAAAAAATACAAAACGAGAAAACATCACACAAATCCAATTTATAGATCACCTTACATATTAGGTTAAATTAATGTTAAATCTAAGACATACAAAATAGTGCAAATATGGATTTTAATAACTTATCTCAGACCCACGATTATCCCACCTACCTGCAGCAATGTAATTCTCTTCCCGCTGCATAAATCCCACAATGCAAAACGGTATAGACCAATTACAAAATAAAAGTCTCAACCCATTTATGCAGGATTTAACAATTTAACACCGTTACATTAGCACGCTCTCAATGGCACTGCGGTAGTAGGACACCAGGATCTTCTCTTGGATGTTATTTTTCCTGAGAAATCTCAGGAAAAAAAGTCTTTGCTGTGCCTTCTTTACAGCAGCCATGGTGTTTGTGGTCCAGGAGAGATCCTCCGAGATGTGAGTGCCCAGGAATCTGAAGGATGGTACACTTTCTACACAGTCCCCATTTATGGAGAGTGGTGTGTGTTCTGACCTTTTCCTCCGGAAGTCTATAATGAGCTCCTTTGTTTTGGAGGAGTTCAGGGACAGATTGTTTTCTGCACACCATATGGCCAGTCTTTGGGCTTCGTCCCTGTAAGCGGTCTCGTCTCCTCCGGAAATGAGTCCTACCACAGTTGTGTCGTCCGCAAACTTGATGATGGTGTTGCTGGGGTGAGTGGGGGTGCAGTCGTGAGTGTAAAGCGCATAGAGAAAAGGACTCAACACGCAGCCCTGTGGAGCTCCAGTGTTGAGTGTTACGCTGGAAGAATGATAGTGTCCTAATCTGACAGACTGTGTGCGATTCGTTTGAAAGTCCATGATCCAGGTGCAGGTGGGTTGGGAAAGTCCCAGGTCTGTGAGTTTGGCCACCAGTCTGCTGGGGATGACCGTGTTAAATGCGGAGCTGTAGTCATTGAATAGCATCCTCACATAGCTCCCCTGGTGTTCCAGATGTACGAGTGCTGTGTGAAGAGCAGTGGAAATGGCATCCTCAGTCGATCTATTTGCTTTGTAGGCAAACTGATGTGGGTCGAAGGTGGGTGGAAAGATGGCTCTGATGTGCTTTAGAACCAGTCTTTCAAAACACTTCATTACTATTGGTGTGAGAGCTACAGGGCGATAGCTGTTAAGGTCGCTGATAGTGTTCTTTTTTGGCAGCGGGATGATTGTTGTAGACTTCAAACATGGTGGAATGATGGATTGGGACAGGGACAGGTTGAATATTTTTGTGAAGATACCACAGAGTTGATCTGCACACATTTTCAGCACTCTACCCGTCACGCCATCAGGGCCCGCAGCCTTCCTGGGGTTCACTGCTCGAAGCACCCGTCTCACCTCATGTTCCTGCACCGTGAGGGTGTGGTTGTTGGAAATAGGTTGAGATTTTGTTGTTGTCTCCACTATATCCACCTCAAAGCGAGCAAAGAAACAGTTGAGTTCCTCAGCCAGTGAGGCGTCGCCCTCATTCATCACGGAGTTCCTGGACTTGTGGTTTGTGATGTGCTGGATGCCCTGCCACACCTGTCGTGGTTCATTGTTAGTGAAATGGTCCTCAATTTTCCTCTTGAAGGCAGTCTTGGCCTCCTTGATGCCTCTCCTCAGGTTGGATCTTGCCACGCTGTACGAGACACTGTCTCCTGACCTGAAGGCAGTGTCACGTTCTTTGAGGAGGACTCGGACCTCTTTTGTAACCCAGGGTTTTTGGTTCGGATAAATCCTGATGTTTTTATCCACTGTTACAATGTCCACACAGTTCTGTATGTAGCAGAGTACAGTAGATGTGTACTGTTCCAGGTCCTGGTCCTCAAATATGTCAAAGTTTGTCCTTTCGAAGCAGTCCTGCAGCTGTATGGAAGCTCCTTCAGGCCATGTCTGGACAGTTTTTGTGATGGGTTGGGATTTCCTTTTGATGGGGGTGTATGCTGGGGTTAAAAATATAGAACAGTGGTCTGATTGTCCCAGATGGGGCAGTAGTGTGGTTTTATAACTGTCCTTTATGTTTGTGTATACTTTATCCAATGTGTTCTTCCCCCTGGTAGCACATTTGATGTGCTGGTAGAATTTTGGAAGTACAGATTTTAAGTCAGCATGATTAAAATCACCAGCCACTATGTAGGCTGCTTCAGGGTAGCTATTTTGTAAATGAGTGATAGCGCTGTGCAGGTAGCCTAGTGCTATTTTAGCGTTAGCACCGGGAGGTATGTAAACGGCCGTTACCATAAAAGTGATTGTGATATAATAATGCTAAGATTGAATCCAATGACTTAAACCAGTAATTTTTTAATTATTTTTCTACATCGTACCCCACATACATAAATTACAAGTTGGTTGTGCTCCACTAATTATGAGGGGCCGGTCAAAACCAAAAATGCCAGGGCCAATTTTTTGTCCCAGTCCAGCCCTGTGCTCAGGTAACTTGCACATGATCAAAGGAAAGTCGACAAGACTGGAGACAACGGATTTATTCTTTGTAAATAAGAAATCAATACATTTTCCTGTTGGTTATTCTAAATGTAATTCATGGGGTATGATACCTGAATCACTACCATCACTAGGAGAAAGCACAATGATAGGTTATTAAATTAGTGTTTGGGCTAACTGGTTAATTCTCAAAAGACTTAAACGTTTATTTACTTATTTGTCTAGATTAAAATAAGTAATAACAGTAATAGAAATAAACGAACAAAGAAACAAAAACCATAGGCAGCAGATGGTGCCATAGCCCAGGAAATAATGTTGTAAATATGAAATAGATTTTCGGGAAATGTTGGTAAACTATAAGGACTACATTTCTGATACTTGGCATCTTTTGCAGGCAGTTGTGCTAGGGCTGTGTCTATATATTGGGTCAAAGTCACATTGTAATGTTTTAGGTGTTTGCAATAAATATTGTGTTGCTTGTACAGTCAGCATTTGGCTAGCTAAACACTCTCCACACTGAGGTCTTTATAACTCCAGCAATGAAAAACAGACATGTAGAATTAGAGCTGCACAATAACCAACATTACTGCAATAATAAAGTTATAGGTATATAGGTATTGTGATATGCAATATATTGCAACATGTTAAAACATTCTTGCCAACTGCTGATGTGACACTAGCTTTCAGAATTTCATACATTAATTTCATACATTTCTCAGGACAATCATTTAATACCTGAGAAATATTTTTTTTAAGTCTGATGCATTTTGACAACTGTTAAAATAGTGGATTAATAATGGGTATAGATTCCATTTTACATAACTGCACATACTGTTGAATCAATGGGTTCACATTTTCCTTGATGATAATGTTCCTGCACACACAACACATTTCAATTCCAGAGTGGTTTAAGACCAGGGTGAAGAGTTATGCCTTCCATGGTCTCCCCAATCACAATGTCCAAACAACATCAAAGCTTTATTGAAAGTTATGTTGCACAGTAAGTAGATTTTCCAGTAGGGTTTGTTAGATGGGACCAGGGCCCAGGAGTTAATAAAGATGAACGTTTACAATGCACAAGAAACGGCAAATAACAGCAAACAACAAAGGGAAGTTATTTGATTTCATATCTATAAGTGAATTTCTTTTCAATTTTTTCTATTTCTAAATGAAAATCCAATGACAAAAACATATACGGACTAACCTGGCAGTCATATTTTTTGTTGCAAAGCCCTTATTATTATTATTGGTAATTTCACTCGTGAAATTCTCCACAAAACAATGGTGTGTGCTACAATGTGTGTCCTTGTTCTAAATAATAATAATAATAATAATAAAAACACATCAATTTCCTTCATGGGCTCCAAAGAATAGAGAAGGGAAATAAATACATATAGGGAAATGTATTTGAGATAATTATAGATATATTTATATCTATAAATTCTGTAAAGGACTTTGAGTTCCATATATGTATGAAAGGTGCTATACAAATAAAGATTAATATTATGTTTTTAATAGTCACCAGTGCAAAAATATAGTTCAAGTCCCTTTAAAAAAAGATAAAAATGAGACAGGGGTGTGTATTAAAGGTGTCACGTTGAGGACCCCGGCCCCTCCCTTTTGGGCGTGTGTCAACGTTGTCTACGTGCTTTGTCTGCGTCAGTGGATATTCGTGGTTCTGGTTATGTCGTGTGATTTATAAGTCTCACCTGTGAATCGTCTCGTAATCACGTGGGGCTAATGTGGTTTTGTCTATTTAATGTGCGCTCGCGCAGTGTCCTGTGCTCGTCGTTGTCTAAGTCTGCACGTGGCTGTGTATGTTGTTGTTTAACGTGCGCTATTGCGCAACAGTCCACAATAAATTGTGACGTTTGAGAAGGAAAGAACGGATTCTGTGTCTCGTCCGTCTGTCGTCGCCCAGCGTCACAGAACGACGAGCCTCGAAGAGACACTAAAATGCCGGGCTACAAGGGCAAGCCTAAGAAGGGCAAGAAGCCCAGTAAGCGGCACCACCATCCTTCCTCCTCTCACCCGCGCCGCAGAGACCCGCCGACGCTGTCGCAAATGGAGGAGGACCCGGTATGCGCCCTTCAGCTGGCCTCAGCCCGGAAGGTCGAGGAAGGGGACCCCGAGCTGGCGGAGCTCTTCCGCCAGGGCGCGGTCAGGATTTGGAGGGAGCGCCACTCCACTCCTTCCCAAGACCTCTCGCCTCTGGGGGTGGGTGTCTGCGTGATCGATACCACGGCATCCACCCCAGAGAACGAGTTCGATGAGGGGGAGTCCGAGGAGGAGGATTACCTCCCTCCGGCCATGGGCCCCTCCACAGCCGTGGACCTCGGTGAGGAGGAGGCGGAGGACCCGGCTCCCTCGGTCTGTCACGCCCCCACGGTGGATTATGGAGGGGGCGACGAGGGAGCTTGCCCACCGTCTGAATACGATGCGTCCACCGTATACTACGGCGAAGAGGAGCAGGCAGACTATCCCTCGTCTGAGTATGACGCGTCCACCGTATACTACGGTGAGGAGGAGCAGGAGGACTATCCCCCATCCGTGTATGACGCGCCCACCGTATACTACGGTGAAGAGGAGCAGGCGGATTATTCCCCGTCCGAGTATGACGCGCCCACCGTAGACTACGGTGAGGAGGAGCAGGAGGACTATCCCCCGTCCGTGTGCTCGGGAGTGTCCGAGCAAACGGACTGCGATCTCTGCACGGAGGAGGAGGGTTCCTACACGGAGGACGAAGAGGAGAGCCTTCCTTCCTCTGTGGGAACCGTAAAGGGGCGACGGACACCTGGTGAGAACGCATCTTCCACACCCTCCAGGGCAAGCCCCATAGACTATTCCCGGGGTGAGAGTCCGGTGGAGTCCATGGAAGGGATCCTAGAGGGTGAGGAACCCATGGAGACCGACGGGGGACTCCCAGGCGATGCACCAGACGCGTCCACCGGACGTGCGACGCCAAGGGCAGTCACCTCCCAGAGGCAGGACTGAGCGCGTCGGATCCGCCCATCGTCGTGGGTTCGGGGCACTCGGTCCTGTTGGCACCCCGGGACGGGTAGTGCCCTTGGAGGGGGCGTCTGTCACGTTGAGGACCCCGGCCCCTCCCCTTTGGGCGTGTGTCAACGTTGTCTACGTGCTTTGTCTGCGTCAGTGGATATTCGTGGTTCTGGTTATGTCGTGTGATTTATAAGTCTCACCTGTGAATCGTCTCGTAATCACGTGGGGCTAATGTGGTTTGTCTATTTAATGTGCGCTCGCGCAGTGTCCTGTGCTCGTCGTTGTCTAAGTCTGCACGTGGCTGTGTATGTTGTTGTTTAACGTGCGCTATTGCGCAACAGTCCACAATAAATTGTGACGTTTGAGAAGGAAAGAACGGATTCTGTGTCTCGTCCGTCTGTCGTCGCCCAGCGTCACAAAAGGAAGGGAGTTTTTACTCCTCCCCAAAGGTTTCATATATATATAAGAAAATGAATTTCCTGGTGGGGTGTGTGTGCAGTGCGTTTAATGATTCCTATAGACTGGAGTCATCCGGGTACTTCTTATTTCATTCATTTTTTTCTAAACAGGCTGTTTCGGAAGACAAGATCATTTGTATTATGTAGTTCCTGAGTAAGTTATCACTTTTCTCTATTATAACATTTTTACTAGTGTTGTCAGTGTTGTCTAAACAGTGAGTTAGGTGGCCATTTGAATGATAGGGCCATTTGAATTGGCATAAACAAAGCACCTCTTATGGGGCTGACTGGGATCTGTTGAAAATTGTAATTCCCTGAGTCCTGTGGTGCCATTTCTTGAACTCGTGCATCATGAGCAACAAGAGCTCTCAAAGGTCACCTATGGATGTTCTTTCTCAAGAATCCTAGAATAAGTTGTTGTCTTCCCTTTCTCAGTGACTTAGTCTGGGTGCCAACTAGAAGTGGACAAACATCCATATATTTGTCAAGATCTCTACAGGGCTGCATAAGCAATATTGGATTTTGTTGTATTTGTTTATGAAGTCATTATGTTGAGTGTTTTTTAAATCTAAATTTCCTTTAGATCAAGTTTAATTAACATAAATTATAACAAGTTTAACATTCTACAAGTTTATGCAGATCAGCATGAAATTATGAGGAAGTTATCTTCCCCTTTTCTTTAAATAAGGCAGTTTATAATGTCACAATGGAAGAGTTGAAGTGATAAGTGTTTTTACAGTGAGTTGGGTGGTTTAAGCTCTGTACATTTTGGAAAGCTGATGCCCATTTGATAATAGTGAAAAGCAGAGGTGGAAAGAGTACTGAAAAATTGTAATTGAGTAAAAGTATCTTCACTTTGCCTAAATTCTACTCAGAAATTACCCATCTGAAAATTTACTCGAGTAAAAGTACAAAATTACTTCATTTAAAATGTAATTTGAGTACAAGTTACTTAGTTATTAATGCAAAAATGGATGTCATTAATCAAATTCAGAACAAGTTGTTTTAATCGATTTCAAAGTGTATTTAAGTGCACATCCACACTTGTAAAAGATCAGCTGGGCTCAGGAACATACTTCGTCACAGCACAAGGACGATCACAATCTGTACCATAAAGTGCCACGCATGTAACGTTGGGTGTACCAACAAGTACACACCGTGTCAAAACCAAGAGAGTAGTAGACCCAAGTGCCAACAAAACGCAAAGAGCAAAATGTGTGCGTGCGTCCACACACACACACACACACACACACACACACACACACACACACACACACACACACACACACACACATACAAACAGCAAAACCAGAGTAGTAGACCCAAGTGCCAACAAAACGCAAAGAGCAAAATGTGTGCGTGCGTCCACACACACACACACACACACATAAACAGCAAAACCAATCACACGAGACGCGGAGAAAACTCAACGCAAGAAAATAAACTCGACTGCAAACACACGGGAGAAAACGAAACTTAGGACCCCAGGGGAAGTAACTGGCAGCAGGCAGAACGCCGCGACGAAACAAAAACCCTTCCCAAAACAAACGAAGAACGGATATGAAGAGATAAAGCAGGGGGAAAACTTGAGGTAGGCTAGTAAGCAGTGCAGGAGATAGTTACTGGAATAAGTAGTAGAAAAGCAAGAGAGATAACAGAGATAACAGAGAGCATTAGGTGGCGAGACACCTAAACACAAGAAACGCAACCAAAGATCACAGAGAAAGGGCTGAGGACGTGAAGGCAAGCCAAAACGATTCAGCAGTGATCCGTTTCACTAAGCTTACTTAAAAAGTCATAAAGACAGCTAAAACGGATCACTGCTGATTGCGCCTGGAGAGTCTAGGACTGACTCGGGGGCCTCTAGTGTTGTTAGGAGGAGCGGCAGCCGAGCCAGCCTTGACAACGCAATTGACTTTCAGTTCCGGGACTCAGAATTTTACATTTCTGCCCACATTTAATTTTTCACCATTAATATTTTTTACTCAGTAACATGAGGGGGTTCAAATGTAGTGAAGTAAAACTACTTAGGTCAAAATTTAATAGAGTAAAAGTAAAAATTACACATTTCAAAAACTACTCAGAAAATTACAAATTACAATTACAGTAACTTGAGTAAATGTAATTTGTTACTTTCCACCCCTGGTGAAAAGTCACTGGAGAACATTATGAGTACCAACTCCAGCATTTAAAACAGGTTTTTTGCTTTTCAATTCAACTTTGCAAACAGGTTTCAATCTTAAGCTAAAACAAACATCTGTTTACCTTTGATGCTGGCTCAAGACTAACCAATCAATAATTTGGCCTCAGTTACGAGAAGACTGATGGTTTTTGGGTTTTGTAACCCTTTACAAAAATAACCCCAAATAAGGAACTATTCACTGTTCTGAAGTTTTGATTGGTTTTTACAACATTTACACTAGGTTAAGTTATTAAATGAAAAGATATATGAGCAAGTACAGTAATGAAATAGATGGATTATTTTATTTATTGCTGTAATCCAGTAACTTCACAAATCAATAGCTTGATAACTTCCACCATGTGTATTTACAAACATTCTGAAGTGTGTTTTTTGGATTAGGGTTTTTCCTTCAGATGCTGGATTATCAGGACACTGTAACTGCATGGTCAAGCAACAAAGAAGGCAAAATGTTGTTTATGATAGCACTCTTTCTACTATATATTCAGCCAACAGGTAGATATTACTTATTAAA
The DNA here is from genome assembly GCF_052324685.1 of Brachyhypopomus gauderio. Classification (NCBI taxonomy): domain Eukaryota; kingdom Metazoa; phylum Chordata; class Actinopteri; order Gymnotiformes; family Hypopomidae; genus Brachyhypopomus; species Brachyhypopomus gauderio. The sequence continues at coordinate 29,959,658 of NC_135214.1, read as the reverse complement.
ATTTTTATATGGCATGTTTTAGTTTCTTACTCAAATGAACACTGATTAACAAAGGAGTTTTTTCAGTTCCCCAGACAGTGCTCTGCTATTCTAGTTTTTCTCTGCAACATGGGACATGCGGAGATGTTTTGGGTGAGGTGCCACGTGATGATTGCTGTATGAACCCTAATTATGGTTATCAGGAACAAGGCCAACCCTGCCGTTCCTGTAGGTAAGTTTTAGTTTAATCTACAAGTTGTTGTGCTCTATACATGAGTGACTCATTGGCTGACAAATGTTTCTATAAATCTTTGGTCAAGAACAGGAATATGAATTTCAATGTCTTTAAATGTGAAAAGCTTTTTAAAATTACAAAGGCTATTTTAACAAGAAATACTTAATATTGTTTAAAGTTACATGTAATAATTTCATCCATAAATACTATGACTGAGTGGTATCACTTCTAGGGACTCATTCTGACTTCATTATTTGGCACTCAGGAAATAACTCTTAGAAATAACTGCTTAGTTCCAGATAGATTTCAATTGCTTCCTTTTGTGTGTTAATTAAAGGCCTTCTACTTTTATAACAGAACAAGTTTCATATTCATGCATACAAAATGTTTTTATTTAAATTTAAAATCGGTGACAGGAACAAAAGATTCTCGTTTCAGGGTTTTTCCATTTATAAACAAGCACCGATATAGTGCATTCTGTCACAACAAAAGCAATTTCAAAAGAAAACCATCTCTGAAGGCACATTTTAGAATTTCTAAAGCTAAGTATTGGGCAAATACTCAGAAAATCACGGATTGCCAAGGCTTTGCAAAAGAAGTCAGAACATACATGCTATTTAAATACATGTAATTTTGGGAAAACCAGTGAAATACAGACCATAATTGTGGAGATCACAGCACTAGTATTCTAGAAATGCTGTACTTCTAATCACTAACGGCATATATTCATCTCCAGATATGCTTCATGGACTGAGTGGTCCTCGTGGGGTGCCTGCTCAGTGACCTGTACGGAAGGAGTGAGGCAGAGACGACGTGCTTGTTATGGGATTGGAAAGTGCCAAGACAAGTACAAAATAGGGAATCATCAAACTGAACCTTGTGTAGACAAGAGCTGCTGTCCAGGTAAAGAACAAAGATACAGCAGACAAAAGTATACTGTACAGGGCAGTACCCTGGCCTTTTTATCAAGTGTACGTACGACAGCTTTACTTGATCTCTTTAATGATTTATTTCTCTTTTAGAAAATGGGGGGTGGTCAGAGTGGAGTGAGTGGTCAGCATGCTCAGTTACATGTCAACGTGGAGTCCAAATAAGGAAGAGAACCTGCACAGAACCCGCTCCCAAATGTGGGGGCTTCTGCGTCGGCGACAGTGAAGAATCTGAGGCCTGCAGCACTGGGATTGTCTGTCCAAGTATAGAAATGTTTTCTCAGAGACAACTGCTTAACATTTACTCCACACCACATTTACTTCACTAATAGTGTAACTAAAAAGTGTTTTACATAATATTTACGTTATTTGTGTAGCACCTTCCGTATAGATATCTCAAAATGCTCACTTAAAAATATTTAAAATTAAGTGCAACATGAATATAAAAACATAACTAAGATAGAATAAGTAACATTAAAATAAGAAACATCATTGAAAGATACAAAAGTAACATTAGGTCAGCAATAAAAATAAAAAGTAAAGAGATATGTATAAATTTCCATTCACCAGCACAGCATGGCGAACAGATTCTATCATTTACATACCCATTTAATTTACATACTCAATTATGTTCCACTTCTAGCTCATGGAGGATGGTCCTCATGGGGAAACTGGGGCCCCTGTTCAGGAACATGTCATCCAGAGGGCTTCCTGGCCCCTGAACAGCAACGGCAAAGAACTTGTACAAACCCTCCACCGTCTACAGTACCACGTGGCAATGACTGCCCAGGTGCTAGGATTGACACTCAGTTCTGCAACGGAATACCTTTTTGTCCAGGTAAATTGAGAACAATATTCCACAAGAGCTGAGTCTGGAGAGGAAATGTCTCTCTCTCTTTTTTAACTAAGTAAATACTCTTCCTTAGTGGATGGAAACTGGGGTTCTTGGTCAAAGCCCTCGGACTGCTCTGTGACATGTGGAGTGGGAAGACAGGTGCATCGACGAACATGTGATAATCCGCCACCCAAACATGGTGGCCAAGCCTGCCATGGAGAGGACACAAAGCGTGTTCTGTGCACTATCCCTGTGCACTGTCCAGGTGACTGACACTGGACAGCCTTTTGTTTTTAATTAGTGTCGTAATCTCTACAATTATAACAATTGTCTTTCTAACTACAACTATAGTGAATGTTTCCTTGATTAGATTCTGCAGCTGTACCCAATAGGCTGTTATTACACATTACAGTTGATGGCAAGTTGTAATTCAGAGTCACTTGATCCAGAGACTTGTGATCTGTTCAGTCTGGTATATATTTACATGTCCTGTCTCAACATTTATTGCCCACTTTTCATGAATGGCCTGGTTTTCACACACGCACACGCACAACATCTCCTACATCTCTTTCCCTGTTAAAGAAAGCAAGTAAATTATCCCAATTAAGTGGCAACTTACTGTATAAACAATATGCTTTATGTTTTTAAAGTAGACTGTAATAATGTGCAAGCGACAAATCTATCAACATGAAAAAAATGGAAAATATAAAGTCATACTTTTTCTGCCCCTTTCAGCGGATGGTCACTGGAGTGAGTGGGGTGAATGGACATTTTGTAAGCCAGTCAACCAAAGAGCTATTACCTGCAAGAACAGAATGGGAAGACGGAAGAGAGAACGGGACTGTTTAGGCAGGGACTATGGAGGAAAGCCCTGTCCTGTAGAAGAGGATCCTGTGGAGTTTAGCATTTGCTATGACATAGATAACTGTAAATGTGAGTACCTTGCTAAATGTATCACACTCACTAGATACAGCTTGGTGCTTGTATAAAAAATGTTTACTTAAACCACATTCACAACGGTTGACACTTCTGCAGTATTATTTAAGGCACAATGAGTATATGTTGTTCCCTACCTTAAGATCCACATTTAGGTAGCTTTTGTGAAAAGGAATAGTAAAAGGAATACCACCGGGACCTATTACTTATCTGAATGATACCTGTAAACATTATAGTTCTGTTTTGAGAATACACCACATTACAACGTTTCAGCCTGTTTTCTTGGATCTACCTTTGAGACCATATACATTAGCAAACTCCTACATTAGCAAAAGGTCATGTCATCAGTTAAGGAAGCTCAGCTTTGATAATGATGCACTATTATACACATCTACTGTGCCAAAAGAAATCAAAACTAGATCATCTTGTGACCTGAATTCTCAGAAACCATAAACAACCTACATGTGGTTCCGTTTGCTGGTTGAAGTACAGAAAGATAGAATATAGCTAATGAAACTAGTATATCTGTGCATAGAAATTAAAGGAATATTCCTGGAATATTCAAGTTAATATCTATCTACTGCATCTGTAGTATATTATCATGAGAAATCATTTTGTTGCATATCTCTGTACTAACAACAGAGAGAATGAAACAATGATTCAAAAAAGTGGAGACTGTGTATGATTTGCTTGGGTATTTGTTTTATTTTACTGTACTGACTATTGTATGTATAGTACTTCATACTACTTCAAACAAACATATTGCAAACATGCTTACTCTGCTTCCTTTCTGAATAGCGGGTCCTTCCGAACAGATAGTGAAAGCCTTTTGGTCAGAATGGAGCAAATGGAGTTATTGTGAGCCTAATTGTGAAGAAACGGCCAAACAGACAAGAGAGAAGACGTGTACACCTGACCTGTCAAAGTACAGGTAGAGAAAACAGTTGTACATTTTAAAATAAAAAATTTGATTTTTTCTTACACCAGTGAAATGTTTTTGGTAGACACAATCAATAGACATATTGTGTTCATAAAGCACGAGTATGTATACACTTAAACTGTTTACACATATTTTTCTTCGATGGTTAGGGTCTCAGTTACAAGTTATGAAATCCAAAACTAGCAACAGGAACTTGAGAAATTCAGTGTCTTATGCTGAAAGCAGAATTGTGATGACTCTTACATTTATGCTTCCTTTCTCTCCCACAGTGATCAGAATATTGAACTTTTCGCAGGGACACCAGATATCGTCTGCTCACAAACAGAAGAAACAAAACAGACTCGAGCATGTTTAAATGTTCCTAAGTGCTAGGGCAATTTTCTCTAATCAAGTGACTGCCAGATTTGAAGCTCTATTCAAATTGTTTTAATAATGTTGCTTCGTCCACTGCTTCATTGGGCTGTACAGCAAACGCAAATTAATTTTGTAATGCAAGATGCCACAAATAAACATTACAAATGATTTTTCCCAATTCTCCAATGTCTAAACATAAAATATAAGCCTACTGATGGAGGATTATTAGTTTTATGAGGAACACTTTATTGTTTTTTAAAGTAACACTAAACATAGATAGATAGATACATACATACTTTATTGATCCCGAAGGAAATTTAGCAGCCAGTAGCAGTTACACCAAACAGTTAAGGACACACACAGCAATTTCACAAAACATATATGACATTCACAAACAATACAAAGACTATACAATACAAGTGTACAATTACCCAGTATCCCGACCAAGATTGGTAAAACTGGAAATAATGTGCAATGACCAGTAGTGCAAATGAATGGCATGTGCTTAAAAAGTGTCAAAGTGTCGAAGTATAAAAGTGTAAAAGTGTCGAAGTGACCATGATGGAGTGTCATCTGTCCCCCTCCCTCTTCCGACTCCACTGGGAGGAGTTGAAGAGTCTAATGGCTCTCGGGACAAATGATTTTCTGAGTCTGTCTGTGGAGCTGCTCTGTGACAGGAACCTGCCACTGAACTTGCTCCTATGGTCCATAATGATGGTGTGCAGTGGGTGACCATCATCCTCCATGATGGAGAGCAGTTTGCGCATTGATCTCCTCTCCGCCACCGTAACCACAGAGTCCAGCTCCACACCAACTACAGACCCTGCACGCCTGACCAGCTTGTCCAATCGCATTTCGTCCCTCTTCTTGATGCTCCCTCCCCAGCACACCACAGTGTAGAAACATGCACCTCATATTAGGAGGGACAAAAGAAATGGGGGGAAAAGACAAAACTAGCAGCAGATGATTCAGTAGTACAGGGGAAAAAAGGAGGCAGGACTAAGTCATATTGAAATAGAATTTTTTTTTACCTCAAACAGGATACATGGCTACCAGAAAAACATTAGATTTTTTCCTCAAATTATAATATGATTGACATATTACTTACATAGCATCTGTCACACTACAGCCCCGGACCCCTCCCTTTGGGGCGTAGTCCGTGTCCGTGTATGTACATTAGGGGGTGTGGCTGGTGTGTGTTTGTGTGTTCACCCGTCGTTAGTCTAATGTGTTTCACGTGGTGCTTGTTAGAGATGTGTATAAAGCGTGGAGCTGCGCGGGGCTGCAGAAGGACCCAGTGTGCACAAGCCTGCTGCGGTTCGCACGGGAGGCCAAGGAGCAGTCGGTAGCGGAGAATTACTGCCAAGCTGCCCAGAGGGTATGGAGAGAGGCACTCCGCTCCCCCCGATGAGGGACTCCTCTCCCCTGACAGCTGGCACATTGGAGTTCCCCACTACAGAGATGACTCCCAAACCCTCCGAATGCGAGTTTGAGGGGGAGGAGTCTGAAGAGAAGGAAAGCACCCCCTCCATCCGTGTGCTCGACCTCCACCAAGTATTGCGGAGATGAACTAAGCCCTCCTCCATCCGTGTGCTCGGACCTCACAGAGTGTGAGGGAGAAGAGGGCAGTCCACCTCCGTTGGAGTACTCGGAGGGCGAATCCTGCACTGAGGGGGAAGTGGAGAGCCCACCTCCATCGGAGCACTCCGGGGGAACCGTGAGGTCAAGGGGGAGGAAACTTCAAACTGAGGGCATTCCTCTTCCTCTCTCCGAGGGGAGCAGCATGGACTGCTCCCGGTGCCACACCCCGGAGGTGGCAAGGCGCCTCGGAGGAAGAAATGGAGGCTGTGGAACTAGGACATTGGAATAGACCCGCGGAGCAACCGTTGAAGGGGGGTGAGGTCCCCTCTAGTGGCTCCCCCAGAGGGACTGCCTGCGCGCACAAGTGAGCAGAGGGCAGAGTAGCGTTGCATGTGGAGGAGGGTCCACTCCGAGGACAGGAGGAGGTCCGCCTACAGCAGCGCCTGTGGCCCTGGGAGGATTTTCCCTGCTGGCAACTCGTATTTGTTAACGTAATGCAAGAGAACGGTTCAGTGAGACAGCTATTTGTTGTGAAACGAAGTAGTTACAATTTCAAGCATTTTCAAGTACTTTAGCCTAAATTCCAGCACTTTCAAACCTGAAACACAAAGCAACATTAAAATTCATCAAGTAAATGTTCCTTCCCCTGTTTTTGAGGGGTGTTTCTTTATACTACCACATATCGTTTCAGAGAACACGGCACGCGGAAAGTATAAACGCCTACACTGTTCGCACAAGGGTCGCGCGAGGTGGGCGGAGTCACGCGCTATGGTCACTCGCGAAAGTATAAACCAGGCTTTAGAAAGGTTCATTTCTTCCAATCGCTTGCACCACACCTGCAATACCCATGCGCCCCGCCCCACACTTTGAGAAACGCTGCGTTAGTCTAATGTGTTTCACGCGATGCTTGTTAGAGATGAGTACAACCCCTGGCAAAAAGTATGGAATCACCAGTCTGGGATGAGCACACATTCAGACATTTTATTCTGTAGAACAAACTCAGATCAAAAACATGATACAACAATAAGTTGCCAAAGTGCAACTTGTTGGCTTTCAGAAACACTAAAAGAAAAAAAAAACATTGTGGAAACAAAGTAAATGTTACTTTTATTGAGCAAGCACAGGGAAAAAAATATGGAGCCTTCCATATGATGAATAAAATGCTGAAACCACTGCTGAAACAAATCTCCATATATCACCTGCTCCCAGGCAGAAAAGGTGGCACAACCTCTTCATAAGGTAAAATAATATGATTACTCTCATTTTCCTTATTCTTAATCCTTATTATTGCATATTTATTTAGCTGGTCATTAAAACCAGGCTGACTACTATGGAAGGCAGGTTGTGTATACCGTGTAATTCCATTCTGTATATATGTTACTCTGCTACTAAATATTAATAAGTAACTACCCTGACAATAATATGAAAGGTAGTTACAAGAGTTAGAAATTGAATTTTCAGCAGGTCTTAGATTCTTGTGCAACATGTGAAGAAATGCCTGACTCCTTAAACAGTTCTAATTGGAGTTGTGAAGGACAGGTAAGAATTGCAGAAAATTACAATTATAATAGAGAAGACATCCTGCCTGAATGTGGATATATTTTTTTGCATATAGAAAAATGTCCCCAGCACCTGAAGGGACAGGCAACCCTATTTTTTTCCATCATAGCCAATCCATCACCCAGAAAATACCGTAGAGCTCCCACTATTGTGGCCACAGACATTGGCACAGCACGACCGCAAATTGGTGTCTGAAGATCTCTTCAGAGTTGGACTCAAGGGAAAGCTGGAGCTACGTGACAACCTGCAACTCTGGTATTACATGCCAACTCCAGCTCTTTCGTAGTCTCCCACTCCTGATCATTTTTTCTCGCAGTCTCTGTTGCTGTGGATACCTTACAGGTTGTGGAAGGTGCGGCTTCACTGTACCAATCCTGTCTGTAAACTTCAGCTGAGTGGAGGTGGTCTGCACAGGAGGGTTTGGCAGGTCCTTGACATTGATAGGTACTTCAGCCTATTGGACTGGGAAACGGCCCTGTCCGGATCATCGACCAGCTGAAGGAGAATCACAGTGAACAATGGCTCCAGAGGACCGTACGATATATATCAGAGTGTGCTGCCTTCATGGCAAACGCAGGTGTGCTTCCACCACGTTTTCAGGAGCCCCCAGAACCTGCCACAGTGCCCAGCAACCAGGTGCTGAAGAGTGTCCTTAACACAAATAAAGGTGCTGGGTTGGACCTCATGATAGCAGGTCTAGTAAACCGGTACTGGAAGGCTGGTGTTGATCCCCTGTTGCCTTTTATGTGGACTGTGGCTGTTGTAAAGAAGTGGGATGAGACAGATGGCGAGATGTCATTGTGTGCGTCTAGACATCTGGCATTTTATGTGACCGATGCCCATCATCTTTATCTCACTTTTATGTCAGGCTTCTCGGCATGTATATTTGAGTGGGATGCAGGCGACGTTAGTCTGCTGAGGAGGACCAAAAGGGAGCAGCTGAAGAAGTGAGGCTGGCCAGTGTTGTATGTGTATGATCCTGATGGTGGATGGTGTCCAGGGGGATTTCCTCCCAGACCTGGATCAAAGCATCAGTGAGCTCCTGGATCATTTGTGGCACCATATGGTAGTGCTACTTGACTCCTTCGCATCTGTCACATGTGCTCAGTTTGAATATGCTCTCATCTGTGAACAGGACAGGGAAATGACAGCAAACCTGCCAATTCTGGGGTTTTCTGGTGAATACCACTTGAGCTCCATCCACAGTGCTGGAATTGATTCAGCTAAATGAACAGACTGATATCCCTGAAATGTACCTGACTTGGTGTTATGCTGTGATGGTTAAGTATTCCCTTCTTTTTTAAACCCTTTAAAGATTGCTAAGCATTGGGGTTTGGGACCTCCACAGTATTAGGTGGGTGGTTATGTGTATTTTGCCACCCTAATCTGTATATTTTGTCATGCTTACACATGCTAGTAGTGTAAAACAGGCTATAGTAAATTCACTTCAGAGTTCCAATTACTTACTACTTTGTCAGTCATAACTTTGTATTAGATACAACGCATTTTTGATATATAGTTGTTAAGCAAAACTAGTCCTCCATTAGTATAATGAATAATTTTATTTGATATGGCCTGTTAAAGTAATGGCTTCTTGTTAGCATTTTTTTCCACTAGTCGGTCGGAATCGAAACTACACTGCGCCATTATGTAAGACGTTAAGAAAACCGTGCCGCAAGCCGAAATAGCTCAGTTGGGAGAGCGTTAGACTGAAGATCTAAAGGTCCCTGGTTCGATCCCGGGTTTCGGCATTTTAAAGTTTACAATCCATTTAACCTTACTTTTGTCTATGGTCGAGTCATTTGTATTTATAGCATTTACGAGACGTTCTTGCCCAGAGCCGTTGACATATATGTACATGTAACACACACTGGAAAACACTAGCTAGTTATGTCTGCTATATGGAATTAGGGTAGTTTAGCCAATTGATTTCACTATGCTGTCATGAGCTTTATTTGCTGCATATTTTATGATGAGATTGTTTATTAAACCAACATGAAAACAAACAAAAACACGTGTTTAATAGCACCATAAACTCACCGCTAATCGAGCATGTTGGTGTAACAGGTCTGTGGTGTGGTTTGAATGTTACTCCTGTTACTCGGAGTAATGTTACTCCTATTACTCCGATATTACTCCAATACTCCTAAGGACCAGGAGTGGTGACATCCACACACCAGAATATTTCAAATGAGTATTTAGTTATTTTGTCTGACACTGCGACTCCACTCGCACTCTTCTCCCTCTCGTCTCTAGTTCTGCACACAGAGAAGACATGAGTACTGATTTAACAGGCCTCCCTCTCATTCGTGCCTTTCCCCGCTCTGGTGTTTTTGCAGAGAGAAAACAAAGGAAGACAACAGATGTACTAAATGCCAATGACAATAAAGTTTAAGTAAATAAACAAATGTACACACGTACATTATTCGCTACTTACAACATGACACGTAGACGTGCATATGTAACGGAGTCCAACATACGTTCCTCTCAGTGTCGTGTCGTCCCATTACACACAGCAATACTAATAAACCGAACCACAGCTATATAAAAGTACTCGTACTCCAAGATCGCCTTACATTTAGGAAGCTACATGAACTAGCTACGTTCCTCTTGGCCCGCGATTAGCATTCAAGTTAACATTCACTTAGACTTTAGATTTGCTTACATGCGCTAGCCAGTGTTGAGAACATAATTTAATATATAGGATATGATATATAACAAGAAAATTGGTTACAAAAAGGGAACAACAACAACTCATAATAGTTGTCTGACTATCTGAACGTATTTAACATGACATATATCATATACACACAGAGAAGAAAACATGTCAGTACACACCTTTTCCCGCTCTGGCGTTTTTATAGAGAAAGTGTGAGGCGCATTGGCAATCGTAGTTCACAATAGTTGACCTTCTCCGTCCCACTATAACCAGCTCCAGTCAGTTTTGCTCTTACTCACACCAGAATAAAAGGTTTTGGATAACATAAATTATCCCAGTAACACTATTGCACTGCTACACTGGCATCTGCACTATTCACCAAATGTTTAGTTGCTAATCAAGCTAATAATGCAGCGCAAAAGCAAACGGATGGCGTAACCATGGCTAATGTAGAAGAACAAATTGCAAGCTTTTTAGTCGAGGGACAAATGATAAGTATTATTATGTCGACTTCACATATTACAATGTTGTAAGTCAACATTATGTTTTCCGATTTCTTAATATATTGACCTTGTCAAGGCATTCTGTTATTTTACTTATTTTCAGTGCAGAACTATTCTTTGTACAAAGTACCCCACATTTTTGCAGTTTGATGTGGGTGTGAGGTGGAGGGAAGTGGTGTGTGTGTGTGTGTTTTTTTTGGGGGGGCGGGGGGCGGCAGATAACTGCTGACACAGCAGTTATATGTTCTTGTGACAACAACAAGGATCACTGCTCCAGGGCAGAAGAGGAACAGATAGTGCTTGATCATTAGACTACAGGACGCATCTGCAGCCCTTGTCTAAATAACATGGTATTCTTCTTCCTAGACTAATAGAGTGCTTTTATTCCAAACAAGAATTGGATTCTGACAACTCTTTTATCTGCACCTTCCATCCAATTCCTCCAATGACTGACACCTAGCTCCCAACGCCTTTGATATTATTTATGATGATGATCTACCATCATTATACATAACACAGAAAGGACCCTCATTCAGTGCAACAAATTTAAATGCACAATTGGCCATTGTACCTCATCACCCACAGACTGCCAGTATCATTATTTATATAGATGCTGCATAATGGTTCTTGTGCAATGCTTACACAATATCTGTATGTCCGCAACATCTGCAAAGTATTTTCTTTGTGCAATACCTAAAATTGTGCAATAACATTTGCAAATATGTATAATTTAGCTAAGTTTTACTTTACTTTATGTTTGAAGGTACATGTTAATCTTTCATTTTTTGCAGGTCATTTAATATTTAGCGCTATTTCTAACTTTCACCTTCTGTAATACTTGCACTTATCATCTATTTACTGTAGCAATGCAGTTATTGTTTATCTATTTACTGTAGCAATACAAATTTCCCCCAAGAGGGATAATAAAAGGCTGTCTTATCTTATGTTACACTAATGTTTTCACAAAACGGAGTAGTTATTGTTGGCTTATTTAGCAGTTGTGGTAGATATGTATGGAGTGATTTTTGTTTCAATAGTTCCACAAAAGCAAAAGTAAATCCAAGAGCAGAAAGTATATGTTATGAATGCAAAACAGAAAAAAATATATCAAAAGTATATTTTTTTAATATAATTGGTTATTTGAAACTTATTTTCGTTTGCATTTTGACAAGTTTTTGGTTCCATTGTTTTTGTTTTTTTGGATTTTCCCAGTAAGGTCTTTTGCTTCTGGAATCTCTCTTTGCTTCTGCTTCGTTTTTTGCTTCTGACTTTTGGAACACATTTCACGTGTGGGAGGGTCTTAGATGAAGGCGTTCCTCTGCAATCTCCATTGGTCACTGATTCCGGACTGACACAGAGCTCTGAGACCGCCTCTGGGACCAAGACACGCCCACCCCACCAGCTTCCCAGTGTTTTCAAACATGGCGGAACGGGGGTTCTGTTTCACAGTAGCATGTAAACTGAGTTTTACCATTAAAGTTTATACAAAGGTTTTAGTTAATTGCTAAATGGTCTGTAGATATTGCAAATGTACATAATAACTACATTAAGCATGCTCACCAGCGCAAGCTTTTTAAAATTTTAGTGAACTGGATGGAGAGAACATTGATGTGTGGAAGAAATATGAGTATTTGCAATATCTGGTATGGGGACAGGTGTAGGATATATAGTAAATTTACAAATATAGTAAAATACATACTAGTAAAAAATACCAAAATTAAAGCAATACTGAAAAGTGGCCACCCTATATACAACCAGCTTTGTTCACTCACACTGTTTTTCAGTGTTCTGCAGATGCCAAACACAAACACACATCAGATGCATCTTGTGCTGTCCATATTTTATTAAGAAGTAAACAATATTCATTGAACCATTGAACATAGCGATACTAAACATAATACATGTCAGACATGACATTCAGACACAGAGATAAAAAAAAAAAAAGATTTTAACTTGGAGGGGTGGGAGTAAGAAGAGTAGTCCATTGAAATGCAGAGTGCGGATTAGTTTCCTTCTCACTTTAGACCTGCGGGGACGCGAGCGAACGTTACTGGAGGAGCGAGTAACTAGTCGCTACTATTGTGAATGTAGCAAAACGGTGACAGAAGCCACAGCAGCGATTAAATTAAAAATAATTTAAAGGCTAGCTTTAAACACGCTCTTCCCTGTCGTCTCCTCTCATGATAATATCGCGCTGAAAAATATTGACCTGTCTTGTCAATATATGGAGCCAGATCCTTAAACGCGAGAAGCCGCTTTCGCCATTCCAGATGGCTCAGTCAAAACCATTACATCTTAATGAACCAATAAATAACAATAGCGGCGAAAATGAGTGTAAAAATACCAGGGTTCACCATTTAGAACTACAAAAAAAATATTGTTTCTTATTTTACCGTTAACTATCTACCTATTTTTCATAAGAGTTTGTTTTACCGCAAAATATGAAAACTTCAAAACGGCGAATTTCGCCGCAAGGTGACAGATTTTCATGCCTGCATCCAGTTCACTAAAATTTTAAAAAGCTCGCGCTGGTGAAGTGTGCTAAATATTAACCGCCATGCTTAATGTAGTTATTATACAGTGTACATTTGCAATATCTACAGACCATTTAGCAATTAACTAAAACCTTTGTATAAACTTTAATGGTAAAACTCAGTTTACATGCTACTGTGAAACAGAACCCCGCGTTCCGCTATGTTTGAAAACGCTGGGAAGCTGGTGGGGTGGGCGTGTCTTGGTCCCAGAGGCGGTCTCAGAGCTCTGTGTCAGTCCAGAATCAGTGACCAATGGAGATTGCAGAGGAACGCCTTCATCTAAGACCCTCCCACACGTGAAATGTGTTCCAAAAGTCAGAAGCAAAAAACGAAGCAGAAGCAAAGAGAGATTCCAGAAGCAAAATAACTTACTGGGAAATATCCAAAAAAACAAAAACAATGGAACCAAAAACTTGTCAAAATGCAAACGAAAATAAGTTTCAAATAACCAATTATATTAAAAATATACTTTTGATATATTTTTTTCTGTTTTGCATTCATAACATATACTTTCTGCTCTTGGATTTACTTTTGCTTTTGTGGAACTATTGAAACAAAAATCACACCATAGATATGGCATTTAGCTGTGAGGGTAAAGAAATTATTTAAGTGTTGGGTACATTGTAGTTGTGGGGCTATTTGTCTTTATATTGACTTGATAAAGCAACTAATAAACAGATAAAAGGCTGTTTTATTGTAGCTGACCCCTTAAATAATGTTAAACAATGCTAAACACTGTTTAAACATAACATATAATTTTAAAATATTGTTAAAATATTGTTGATAAATGATTTTAAACACTGGGCTATTGAGGCTGTGGGGTTGATGCCGTGAGGTTATTTCTTCGAAGATTAAACAATAAAATTTTACCTATAAGTATAATACCCACACACTAAATATTTAATAGCATGTTATTAACATCTGTTGGTGGGTACATGTGTCATCAGATATTCTAGCTCATGCTCTGCTGTCCTGTGGAGACCACTGAAACTTGCAGCTTGCAACTAACGGTGTATGTGAACATCATTGGTGTACTGCACATACACACAAGAAGGTCAGAGACTCCCTCCTGTCCCATGGCAGCATGGACGTAGTTTTGATTTCATAAGTGGGGGGGACACAACCTGGGGTGGCGAACTGTTGAGCGGGGGGGGGGGGGTTGAATGAAAATTGTTGAGCGCTGTGAACAAAAATTGTTGAGCGGGGGGGGGGAGCTCGGAGCTGCATGATCCTAGTGCTAGATTTGTCGCTATTTGGATATTGTTTTTTTAACCGTTAAAAAGTGGGGGGGACATGACTTCGTCGCTACTTAAATATTTGGTTTTAACTGTAAAAACTGGGGGGGACCAAAACCGGCTTTTGAAAAAGTGGGGGGGACATGTCCCCCCCGTCCCCCCCCAAAACTACGTCCGTGCATGGCAGCCCTCTGTCTAAAATGCATAAAGGGGTGCAAGCAGGCAGATCAGATGTTCAACTGATTGAATGGAAGTAAAAGGAGAAAAGTTCCTAAACCCTAAATAAACTAAATTTGTCAACATAGATTGTCAAACAAAACTGACTGTTGCCACCTCAACATTCATACCATGCCTATTCTGTACAGTGCCATGTTAAAAAAAAACAAAGATTTTGTATAATATATTTTGTATCATTTTCAGCACAGTGTTGAATATCACGATTTTTTAGATTATCTCTATCTTGTTGTCTAACGTTGTGTACATATACATACTAGCTGTATTAGCTGTTGTTTTGGTCAGGGAGTGGTTTCATTTACGTTACCCTAGTTAGATAACTGTTCAGTTAGTTATGCAGCTTTAAAAAAAATTCAGCTACTCACTATATACGATACACATGAGCCGCAGGAGACGTTTTGGAGACACAAGTGAGTTTTTCATCTACACCCAAAAATCGATAGGATGAGGTGGAAACGTCATCACTAAATCCGAAATGTTAAAAAACGTGACGGAAAAGGGTTGTTCAATAAATAATGACGTTTCAATGACGAGTTAAGTCTGTTTCGTTTATTTCGATGCCCCGCCCCTAATCGCGGCAGCCTACGTCATCTGTGGTTTCTTCGCATAACTGTAATGGATGGAAACACTACTTTATTCGCATTTTAAATGTGATATTTCGTAAACGTACATAACATTTGCGAAATGTTGGATGGAAACCCGGCTGCAGGGAGCTAGCTGTCTTAAAACTTTGGAACCTCATAGGAGCCATAACGTGACTGGTCTAAAAATGACATGATCTAGTTTGTTGGCGTTATGTTTTTGTCTAATGTTAAACAGCAGAAGATTGACATCTCTGGTATAGGTGTTCCTGAGGTATAGGTCCACCTTAAAGTACAGGTCCTCCCTGCTTTGCAAAATAGCACAACAGAAAGAAAACATTTTAAGGAAAAATGTAAGAATCAAGAAAAATATCGTATTATTTTAATGTTGCGGTAAAGCACTGATCGTACAAAAAATTTTTCACATATCATGGAATGCTATCCATGTTTTTAGGATGAAATTGAACCCATTTTTATGAAGAAGCATGTTTCCGTAGTGTAGTGGTTATCACGTTCGCCTCACACGCGAAAGGTCCCCGGTTCGAAACCGGGCGGAAACACTTTTCGTGCAATATCGATTTTTCCTCTTTAAATACATGTTACCTGATCATGTATTTATACATGATAATGTTGTGGCTTGTTACCTTAGAGATTATGATGTCAGCACATCAGAATTTCTTCACTAGTTTGATCCACCTAACCTGACAATATAATTCACAAAATCAATATTCATCATGTATTAGCATACAACACCCACATGGATAACACAGACTTTTATAAAGGTCATACTAAATGTAATACCATAATATACAAGATTTCATAATTTAGATACTTTGCATTTCTGTCAGTTTATCAGCACCCGTTTGTTTGAACACTGCCACCCAGTGTCATCCAAAGGATTTGTTTGGCTTTTGAGTATGGTCCTCCAAAGTCTCTAATATAACTGTAATATAAACTGTAACAGATTTAATGGAAATAAATATGAACACCAGGTTTTGCTTTAAAGATTAATTAATATTGCTTTAAAGATGAGTAAAGATTATCTAAAGATTATTAGATTATGAGGTGGGATATGATTATCATTGTATGAATCACTGATACAAACATTCATTACAGAAAAGTTTATTTTGTATTGTAATTTTCCATTTGCTTAATTCTTTTTTTATTTTTCAATCTTAAATCAGATAACATATTAGGAACAGTGTAACAAATGACAGTCTGAAATGAACATATTGTATAAATATGGGTATTGCTAGCATTCACTCCAGCAAATCTCTTAATGGGAATAATTTAATGTTCTGAAGAACTCTATGTACAGGAGCAAAGTGAACCGAAAAAATAAAACAAACACTCAAAAATCATTTTAAAGAACATACAGAAGCACAAGGCTCAGAATGGTTGCATTTTTTAAGGAAAATTCCTTTGGTCCTTTGCAGGACATATAAAGGATTTTAGCACTTCTAAGTGAAAAGGAAAGAAAATACCACTTGCTGTGAAAAAGTTCAATGAGAAATGCACTAGGAAGTGAACATTTTGTGTAAATGAAATGTGTTGAATGGAACTAATCTACACTAATTTAAAATTACAGTTAATCAGAAACTATTGCATTATGTAGATGTCCCCAATGTTGTAAAACATGCTTGTAACGGGGGGGGGGGGGGGGGGGGGGGGACACCTTTGGGGGGACCTTTGGTGGAAGATTGTGAGGTCAATAAATAATACAATTTTAAAAAAGGGAGATAGAGATGCTTCTTCACAAAAGCTAATGGGCAAAATTGGTTCAACCACCATTTTAAATTATGCTACCATATATTTGTACATTGAATACAGCAGTATTGACTATAATGGTGGTGTATTTTTTTTCATTTGTGACATTTGCCAATGCTTTTCTGAAATAGGTGTATAACCACAGACAAATGCTTCAGATGTGGTCAGTTATTTGCTTGAAAAACTGTCAATGATTTGGTATCTTCAATGTGTGCAATAATTTAAACATGATCATTTACAAATTCCAGTCATAAGAAAGAGTACTGCTCAATGAAAACAAAATAAAAACTGAAGATACAAAGAATGCTGGCTTATGTCAAAAGAGACAATATTATTTGCACCCCTGTAAACAGCAAATACATAGATACCTTAGTCCTTTGATTTCAGACAGAGACTAGGCAAACTGAATACATGGTGTACATACACTCAACTTTCACACTTTCAGTGATGAAGGTTAATTTACTTGTAATTCAGAGCTAAACACACTGATTGTGGTCTTGAACAAACACTAAAGGAGGCAAAAATGTATAGGACAATAGTCTCCAGAGATTCTGACTGCCCAGATAGCAGCTCATTTTTGTCAGTCCAGCATTATTCTTGCTGATAAAAGTTCCTCCAGCTGGTCAAGTTCCAGTGGGATTGTTTTGTGAGTCTTTATTTACATAACTCAATAAGATGTAAACTGGCTATGCCCTCTAAACGGACAAAATTATAAAGTGCAAGATAAATGAAACTACATACAGTACAATGAATGACATGTGTAGCAAAAAAAAAAAAAAGAAAAGAAAAAACAAAACTTCATCGTTGAAAGAAAAACATACTATGCAGAAAAGCTTAAAGCCATAGAGGAAAACCTCTCACTCAGCTTTGGTTTGCCACAGAACTGGTAAAGCACATGAAGGACACAAAGGCGGGCGAGAACTTTCCTTCACTTTTCCACCGTCCGCATTCTTACATGGCAGCGATGGCCGTCGGAGATGTGGCTGAAAAGAATCACGAGGATGAGGCGGAAAGGGAGGGTGGGGTGACGGGGGAGGGGATGGTGGAGGCCAGGTTGTAGGTAGAGTTTGGGGAGGTGGCTGCTATGGGCTGTAGGTTGGAGAAGGCGCCCCTGGAGGGAGTGTGCGGCGAACCCGCGGCCGTGGTCGGGGAGTCTAAGCTGACCTCGTCCCCTTCTTCCGAGTCCCACACCTCACTCTGCAGGTAGTCGGCAAACAGTGCCTTGGCGCGCTGCAGGATACGGCTGAGGTTGTGCCGGCGGACCAGGCGGTCAAAATGCATGGCCAGCTCATTGTAGTCCAAGCTGTTCTTAATGATATGGTCACGGTGCTCCAGCAGGACGGACAGGCACAGGAACAGCATAAAGGGATTTCCCTTTCCAAACTCTTGAGGAGGAGGAAGAGAGCAGGGTTTAATGCCGCCCCCCTCCGGTTTGGATGCGTTTGGAGAGTTCATAACAGTACCTGGAGGTTTGCACGGTGACGGAAGGTTGCTAGAGAATGGTTTAGCTAGAGATGGGGATTTGCCAAAGGATGAAACAGGGGAAGAGAGCAGGGAGCGATTGTAGCCTAGCGATGGAGAGGAAACTCCCGTCTTCCCTGTCGGGGTGGATGGAGAGTGTGCCCCACTTCCATATGACACAGTGGTCGAGGAGGCCAATCTACCTAATGCTTTATCAGGAGACAAACTGCTTCCCCCCATAAATGAAGAGGAGGCAGATTTCGATGCTGGAACATCAGGGGATGCTGTTCTCCAACTGGACATTGAAGGAGATGTCACAGAAGACTGAGAGGAACCATTTTTCCAATTTGATTGACATGGAGGGAGAGAGGAGGCTGTCTGTCCATTGGGGCAACTTCGCTCTTCACTGTCAGGAGATGAAATTTTGTCATTACTGTTTATGAGTGGCTGCCTCTCTCCAGGATCATCCTCACTGTCCTCGGTAGATTGACGGACCGAGAGAGGCAACATTGAATGCGTGGACTGAAACTCGTCGGGAGATGACAAGAGATCGGCGGAATCATTTTCATTCATCTCGAAACTGTCTTCATTTCGTGCACTGTAGTACTTAAACTCTCCGAAACTGGACTGCTTCTCAAAAGGAGGGGCAGGCACAGAGGCGCAGCTCTTCCCGACAGAATCCACACCATTCTCCCCTTCCCCTTCCCTCCTACAGCCCTTCTCGTCTCTCCTCTCCACATCCAAGCTGAGGTCACGTCCGCCGTCCGCCTCCTCTCGAGATGGCCTCAGCATGTGCCGTCTCCGCTGGCTCTCCGTCTGCGCTTTGTCCGCTACGTTGTTCGCTAGGTTCCGACAGGCACAGCCGAGGCTCATGGGCTGCTCGGCTTCCACCGGAGGCCCAAGAAGCTCGACCTCCGTCTCGGGTGGGTCCGGAGGCAGAGAGCTCCAGGTCACCTCCAGCATTCTCAGGGCGTCTTCGAAGGCGAACTCCCTCTTCAGCTCCAGGAGCAGCCAGCGGTAGCAAAAGAAGAGATCATCTGCTCCTTTGGATACCAGGTAGGCATAAAACTCGGGGTCAGAGTACTGCAAGAGCAACTTGAGGTGCTGAAACTTGACAGACATGAGCTGTCCGTCAGGGCGAAAGTTGCCTTCAAGGCGCTTCATGATGCCACAGAAGCAGATGAAAGCATGTGCTTCGTTGTCCATGACAGCAAGAATGGGAGAGGCAATGTCACTCATGCCTTGACAATAAGACACCTATGAAAGAAAAATGTTTTTTGAGACAACAATGCTGAAAACAGTCAGTCATAGACCTCCGGAGAAGATATTCCACTTACACCAAATGTATTACAACAGCCAAAAATGTTTGGTGTCAAATATTTTAGTTATGCACCCGAACTACAATATTGGTACTGGAAGTTATTTCACCTCTGATGAAAACACACTCAAATCTATATTTATTTGTTTTAAACATTATAATTTAAATAAATAATAAAACTATTGTGTAAGGTAGAATTGACAGTCCTTAAATATAATCCCCAATTCAAACTACATCATCTTTGTGAGTTACAGCTTTATGGTACATTCGCACATTCAAAGGAAAAAGCAACTGCAGTTATCCAAGATGGCTTCACAATACTTTTGCAATGTTCGGTTACAGGGTGTAACTTGGTTCCCTTAACAACTGTAGGTCATAGTGTCCTAAAGCACATCAGCAAGCCCTTGTGAAATAACTTCAGTACTGAAAGCAGTGCAAGTGTCTGAAATTCTGATATAGTACCCATTAGTATCAAATACATGTTACAAAACATGTCTCAGTTAATTGACTAGTGGTAAATGACAAACTGGATCAATGTAATTTTCGGTTAAACTACTGGGTTAAATATAGCTGCATATATACTGAGGCTTATGTTAGTAATTATGTAACAACAATAATAAAATGGTATCTGTACAACAACCAGTTTCACTAGCAGGATAGAGTGGAGAAACATGAGGCATGGCAATACGCCAAATCAAAGCTTTAAAACATTTAAACATTATGTCCATTTTGCCACTTTGCTCTTAAGCAGTATTAAAAAGTGATTAACATTTTGTTTTTTAAAAAACTACTGTGCTGTGCACATGTCACCCAAGTAATTTGCATTCAATATAATTTGTCAGGGAAGGATTTGATTGCTTTAACAAAATTGCTGCACCATGGTAATTTCTCCTAAGCTGCATCCTTTGATTTTCTGATCACCTCCCTGCAGACAGAAATGCATTTCAGGATGCACCGTCTACCTGCAGTTTCCCTTTATTGTACTATTGTTGATAATCTGTTTTAATGTTGGTCATAGCAGCTTTTGTTTGTGGTTTATATAATTTTTTGCATGTGAACATTTCATTTCCAAATAGTCATTTGACTTGCTTATGTGCCTAAGACTTGTGTTTTTATTTTAACTTTACTATAAAACAACCCCTCGGAAAACATAAGGAACGAAAGCCCACCTGTGGATGTGTGATAGCAAAGGTGGTTAGAAGGTCAGTCAGGGCAGTTAGGTGGGGGCTGTCTTCAGAGCCGGCGTAATAAGGGTGGGCTCGGTCTGTTCGGAGGACGTCCTTCAGCACGTTGCCTCTAATGAACTCTAAATCCTCTGAGCTGGCCCTGGATGACCACTCGCGCTTCAACTGGTCATATTCTCTCGTCTTTCTCTTCATGTAGTCCATCCTCTCCTGCCCTGTTAGACCATCTGGGTACACGTTTAAAAGGTACCTCCACACAACCTGTCATTGGAAACACATGCAATTAGGGTCAAAAGGTAAACTGGCAAACAATAAAAAGTAGCACTCATTTTTTTCCTACTTGTTTAAATTATAGCATTTGACTATTTTTTAAAGGTACATTATGGGTTTTAAAACATCCCATTCTATTAGACTTCTATGTATGCCTGAAATTAAAATACTAAACAGTTGCTCTTGTTTTTAGAGTTATTCAAATATTATCTGATTAGAAGATTACCCGCTAATGTTTCTGATAGAAAGTCATTCCATCTGTAACGCACCTTGCGCAGGGAAGGCTCAACCCCACCATGATAGATACGTAGTCGCAGGTCCTCTGGGCGTGTCAGCTGACCCTGGCTATTCAGGTAATTGTGGAATTCTGCATCACTTAGTGGAGGTTTGAATGGCTTAACCTCCTCACCATAGGACCAACTCAATGCCTGCTGCACCCTAGACAAAGTCCGACCCATCTGAACATGTCAATGGGGGACAGGAGGTGGGGGGTGGGCAGAGAGAGCACAAGACAGCGAGACAGAGTGCACAAGATGGAGAGAAAGAAAAAAAACTACTTAAAGATGCTTTATTCAGTTCACTGAAATTAAAAGCAGGCATCATGCTGTTTCCCAAAACAAGTGTAACAAGCCTCTATTATACGCTGTGCCTGGTAATTTAAAATCTTCACAACATGTTGGGAAACTGCCTTCAGTTACAGTATGATTGCATTAGGAGATGAGGAACCTGACTGAATGCAGCAGAGACTGGCTGGTAAAACAGCTGGCTGACAGGGTGAAGAACGTCATCAGTAACCTGGGACAGCAGTGACTGGGTGAAGGGAAGAGCAGTGGATGTCAGTGACCTCTTCTCCCCTTGGATTTGATCTGAACCAATCACATCTTTTGGACTGATAATGTCCCAGTCCTCAAGCACTGGACCTAGGGTTCAGGACAGCACACAAAATTAACTGCTGAAAACAAATGTTCATTTATAATCACTACTGAAGTCTGCAGGTAGGTGGTTAGGAAGTAAAAACAAAAAAGTTTCAAAGCTTAATAATATGCTTCAGATTTAAAACCAGACTGCATAAGCTAGTAGTTAAATTAAATCAAACAACTGTATACACTTACATCGAAACATCCTTACTTTACAGTCTCCCTTTCATTAGGGAAATAACCAGTAATGTTTTTTTTTTTATCTGCAGGTTTTCTGTTTCTTCAAAGAGTTGCTCAATTTTCAGTGTTTCACAATACCATTGTCAACAAAAGACCAGGTTTGGATTCTGATACCATTTCCATGACCTGTGTGGAGCAATGACAATTGACTCACTGTCTTCTGACGGTTTGATGTCCATCTTTAGCTGAAGATAGGGCTTAGCTGAACTGACAAATGCTGCATCTAAATCCCAGTCTGAGAGGAGGGAGAGATAGACCTCCACACCTACACGGTCACGGGACAGGTAACTAATACCAAAATTGCGCCGTCTGCAACACAGAAATGTAGCTGTAATTTCTGCATCTCTGAATTAGAAAACTGTATATGAAAGTTACCAACAGAAAAAAAGCAAGGATCTTAACATGTTTAAATTATGGCATTTTATATGATTAAAACTGATACACAGGAAACAAATATACACATTCTAAATCTAATTCCCAAGTCTTGTCAGCCTAAATATGTAAACAGTGTCCCAAAGTCTATGCAGTGGGTGAGCTCAGTAAAAATATTTTAAACAAATAATTACCTTAACCCATTAACATTTTCTTACTTAACTTTGCAGTTAATTATCACTAATTTATTTAATCAATTCCAGTCATGTGTAGGCCTACATACTTTTTAGGTGATGTAGTAGTCAATACTTCCACAGTTATGTACACTCACCCATTGAGCTCAAAAGCTCGTATTAGGATGTGCTGCAACACTTCCAGTGATGTTATCTGTGGATCAACTGCAAAGGAGCGGAACTCCACAGGCAGCATTCCCTCACACTTCTATGGGAGCAAAGACTGAATTGAGCCTGAATTGTATACGCACACATTCTACTTGTATAGAATCTACTTGTAAGTGTAACATCAATGCAAAGATCAACAGTAAGCAACCATAATCAGTGCCATAACATTAGCTACACACTGTAACTAATGAATGAAGTCAGACACATTATTTAAGTCAGACACAACACATTGTCTAAGCTTTGCTAGAGATACTGATACTTCATAGTTTCGTTGCAAATAACCATATATAGGATATGGGAACTGTAGCAAAATTACAGAAGAACGAGGTTTTGAGGTATCGTACACAATAAACTGATCTTTTAGTTCCAGTATTGACCATCCTTCCACATTTTCAATTCTCAGTTAAATTTTTCGCTTATTAGATTCTTCCATTAATACATTCTTTTAGATGTGCGTTTTCAGAAATAAGCTGATTAGCTCATCTGTAGCCAGTGCCACTCCAGGGGCCGGTTGGCTTTGTTTTCATTTCTAATGAGCTAGTCTAACTAGTTAATTAATTGAAAGAATGGGTAAAAAGAGGTGGGCCAAATGTTCACCAAACCTGACAGTTATAAGGGAAAAGCTAGCTAGGGTAGAGACACAAAACTACACACGTAGTTAGTTACCTTGCTAGCTCGGTTTGAAATTACATTTACCTAGATAGACAGACATCACAAATTTGGTACCTAGCAAATTCATTGCGGGGACAGGGTGGTGATATTTCATATATTTACAGAGTAGGTGGCAACGACGAGCTAAACTGGATTAATTGGCTTCAGACAAACTTACGTGTCCAGCTAGCTAGTCGGCTACCCAGTCGGGAAACGTTGTTATTGTTCTGCTAGCTACCTGGCTCTGGGTCCGCTTGAGGATCCCAGGCTGCTGAGCTTTCACTGCTTCCCCACAGTTCCTCACCTTGACTTTGACACGAACTACCCCCGTCTCCTCCTCGACCGACATGGTGGGTAGTCCACTGTGAAATTCTTTTTCACGAATTCTCTGCCTTCATCGACGAAGCTGAAGCTGAAAATGCTTCTAAACAACCTTATTGGCAGTACTCATGTCCCCTGTCTAGCTGAGGCTTGACACAATCGGTGAAAATCCCGAAAGAGCGAAGTAAGACGACCAGTTTCCCGTTGGCAGGCTTCAAAATAAAAGATGGTGCACCATAACTAGGGCTTGATAATCTTAATGTGTATTAACTATATATTCGACAAAAAATCCCAAAACTAGAAGACGCTAAAACTGCAAGTGTAAAATAAATTATTTGACCGTGTGACAGGAACACCAATCATATTTATCGATTATACTTTTTTCCCCCAAAATACCTAGTTTAAATGACATTTCTGGACGTTTGCTCCCTCCTGACAGCTTTTGTCGTCAAGCGGGAGTCAGAGCGGCTCCATCCTCCAGGCGCGCGCAGTACGTCGCCTCACGGAACAGGATATGACGTAACATCCATTACATCATTTGAGCTCCAGTCGTGAAATGATTAGATGCTGTTTCGAAGCAGTTATTTTCGTTGCATGGAAAAGGGTATAGGGAGTGATCGGCTACTTACTATTGCATTTAGTATTGAAAAATATTCAGGTTTACCTACTTGAATGTTTTCTAAACAACGAAAGTATTTTAAAACATAACCATTTATTAACAGTTACCATAAAATAAAAATTGGTTTGTTCTATACAACCTCATCTAAGAATTCGGAGCCGACATTTGGTGCACTATAATCGCAACGTATTTCTGGAATACATGTCACAACAAAACAAAAACGTTGCCGTCCCTTTTCACCATGCCGTGACCCGGATTCGAACCGGGGTTGCTGCGGCCACAACGCAGAGTACTAACCACTATACGATCACGGCGAGCTATTGGGAAGCTGTCCTCACCCCGCACAAGTATAGCACTAGTTAGTACCCTTTGTGTTCTTTTTTTAAAGCTTTGCTTTTTATTACGTTACAAATGTCTATCGTACTAACTTTCGTTGTAAACCACGTAATTATATTAGCTAACAAGCGAACTGCGTAGCTAAAGATTTTTTTCAACACATCTGGGAGAAAATTAAAAGATTGCAGACCGGATATTTTAATTGTTTTTATTTAACGTTGCTGACAACCCAATGGATAGGTTTTGCAGGAATTATCAAAATGCAAAAAAAAATCATATTCAGCAAACAATGTTTGGCTTTCGACGAAGCAAAACTTTTTCATTAGGCTTGTTCACGTTCATTAATGTGTAGCATATGGCGTTTCGTCAACTCACTACCTGCATTTTGTTTAAAAAAATGTCCACACCTCTTAGCTTAACTAAACCCACTGTAACTCATGCTCTTATAAAAGACAAATGTTTTACAGAGGTACATGACAAGATAATAAAACAGGTATCTACACAAATCAAGACCCAAGCTCTCCGGCCAGCTAAAGCGCCACGCGACGCCATTGCGAGAAGTGCAGCCGCCCTCTCGCGGGCTCGAGCTCGTGCAGCCATCTGTAAAATACTTGTAAACACTGAAAATGCAACGTAACAGAAGTTCCAGCAGATGGCGCAGTTATGTCCAGCACACTGACTCGAAAAGCCCCGTTACCTTTCCCAGTCATCTTCACATTACCATGAACTACAAGGTCATTCCTAATAGGGACTGACTGCAGAACTAACTTCCGACCCACTTTTGTTTTTACATTTCTTGCTTGAAAAAGTGGTGTGACCCTGATTCTCACGCCACTCGTATAACGTCCAGGACAACTTTCCCTTTTCTGTAACATTTTGTATCTTGTGCGGTATTCGACAGCGTTGAAGATGTGCGGTATTCGACAGCATTCGTAGTTAGTTTAAATGGTGGCAGGGTTGTTTGTTTGAGTGTTTATTTAGCGTATGTGAGCCATATCTTCTAGGAAAGGCGTCTTCATGCAGCCTGTACACAGCTGGTCCATCCAGAGTGGTGCCTCGTGTTGCAGGGGTGTGCGCCGTGGGTAGAAGGTGTAGGATAGGTCATAGTTCAGTAGGCAACTGATGGAAGCCATGTAGAGATCCGAAAAGCGGCAAAGGCGGCGGGAGAAATATGTGGGATTGTGGCACGTACGGAAGATACTGCCAAACTGGGGGTTAAACAGGTTCTTGGTGATAGCCCTGTGCAAAGAAAAAACGAAGGTGGTCACTGATAGCTACAGTTATTGTTGGTTCAGTTATAGTTTACTCATACAAAGCTTTGTTTGCCTAGGTGAAGTTTGTTTAATTTAAAGCCAAAGTTAAATCATAGCGAACTAAAGTCAACAGAAAAATCTTGTTTTGGTAATGAAAAACATTTTATATAAACGTTTTCTATATTTATTTTAATACTAATTTCTAATGTAATTGAAAACAACAAATACTTTCAGTGCTCAAACTGCAGGTTTGACAAGACTCCTTTCAGAGTTGCCTCAGTAAGCATTACAGAGCAGAGCTACCTTTTGGAAAACATTTGCTACCAAATAACCAGTGGGGAAAAAAAAACCTATACAAGTCTAGATTTGCCAGCCTTCCATTGGTTACGTTGCATTTACCACGTCCTCCACACTTCAACTGGAAGGCAGTCTATTATATAGGAATACATGTAATGATATATCTTTAACACTAGAAGTCATAAAATGTTTCTATTACATTTCATGTGACACTGCCTAATAGAGTTCCTTAGAGTTTTTAAGTCTTTAACATGTGGACTCTAGAATGTGAAATTATAGTGTAGAAAAGAATACAGCTGATCAAGGGATGAAAAATGAATGACAGATGTCAGTGGTGGTAATATCTAAGGCAATCTTAAAAATCTCAGTAGGGTTGTATGTGTTCATAACATGTCAAATGAAAACCAATCATTGCATAAATCACATGAAAAATATGACATAGCATCCATATACAAGGATAGCCAGTACAAATTCATCCATTGGAAACTTGCAAATAAATATACAGATGGGTATCATCAAATGTCCCCAAGTACCCCCCCCCACCCCCCCCACTTGCTAGCTAAAAAGTGAGAGAATGTAATATGGATAGTTAATACTCGTGTTCTGAATAACAGGACGGTGAGCAAAAATGTCAAAACAAACAAAAGGCAAAAACAAACAAAAGACTGGTGTAATGAATACAAAAATAGACCTTGAAGGAAGGGAATGGGCTTTTGTCTGAGCTGCTCACAAATGCTCAGCATAAAAGAGAATTGGTCTTTCTGGAATGATCCAGAAATGGCCCAGTACGTGTATAACAGCATTCCAAAAACGCCCTCCGATGTGAAAGTGTTATTTAACTTCTTAGGAGCCCAAACCCTCAACTCTTAACTATAATAAGAAAGAGTTTTTTTTTTTTTTTTTTTTGCAATATCAGCAATACTGTTTTACTGCTGTGTTTTAGTACAGACTCATGCCATGCAACTCTGACAAATACGCCAGTGCTGTTACACAACTGTTTGCAACCGTCTGAGGATAGGAATACGGAAAAAACCGTAGCTGCACTGCATTGTTATGAAATCATAATACTATTAATCACAGTTAAACTTGCTTCTGTCTGATCCTTTGCATGCGTTTTATGCCACTCACCGGAGTTCTTCTCTCTCCTTCACCCAGTCCTGGAGCACTTTCTTGGACTCAGGATCTCGGTACATCTGAGACCGAAATAGTGACATTATTCACAAAGTTTCAAAGAACTCCCGTACTTATGGTTCTATGTGAAATAGCCCAACACATCCATGGGAATCTGAAGCATGTGACTTCAAAATAGCTGCAAGAATACACAGAGCTGCTAACCAAGATCAATATGAAGCTTAAGATTACTTGACAGTAAATATATTAAGTTTATTAATTAAATCAAGTTGCCACGCAACAATACTGTTGATTAAAACTCCTCAAACCAAAAACATTACATGGCCAGTCTGGTTTGTGTCAGTCTGCTTTGCGTCATGACTGTTTGTTTCTGTGAGGTCAGGAACTGAACAGAAGTGGGTGGAGACTCTGGGAGGGTGTAATGATTTAGATGCAGCATGTACCTGCATGCGCTCCAGAAGACCAGTGAGAGCCTGGAGCCACGTGAGACTCTGAGCATACTGCTCCGTGTTCACCACCTTCGTCTCCACCTCCAGCTCAGGGACGATCGCACCCGTCCTCCACCCATGACGCAGCATCAGGTCCTGTGCATTACAATTAGTGTTATTTATATATATATATTTTTCTGTGAAGAATGTTTATGATGTTAATCCTTATAGTCTTTGATGAAGCAAAAATCAATGCCAAAACAAAACAAAAAAAAGGTTTACATGCAGAATAAAACTGGCCACAGATCCCAGCCTACGTGCTGACATGGCAGAATAAAGAGAGCAAATATTAGGAGAACTCACTGCCAAGTCACTGTACAAATGGTCCCCGAAATAGAGAACCTTGGAGCCACGCCAACTGGTTAGCTTCAGAAAATCAACCAGATTTCCCTGAAATAAGACACAAGAAACACATCTGTGTAAGTGCAATCTGGACTGCTAATGATGATACAGAGTCTGACAAAAGATTATTCATGGCTTCAGTTTATTAGGATTTGGAGTTGGGGTGATAACTAGCCTACCAGACCGCTCTTCTGAAGACATTGCAAGAAACGGTACAACGGCCGTGACTAATCAGTCCCATAAAAGATTGCTGTTCAAAGACTACTGTGGGCTATTTTCTGCTGTGCTTGGTAGCCCCCACCCACAAAGGAATTTGGAACACTCTACAAGGAGTTTAAAGGAGAGGTGACGAATGAGGTAGTAGTTCACAAAAGCCACCTAACTTGCCTTTGGAAGTTGGAAGAAAATTCAGTTCCTTAGCTGAGTAATTATTTGGTAAAGTAACTACCGAGACATGGCAGTTCAGAGCAACAAAGCCATGGTGTCTCCACGGGGGAGCAAAGAGAAGCTATTCTCAAAGTGCAAAAAGAACAAAACACACCCCCCAAAAACAAAGGAATCAAGAGGTAAAGGTTGAGATGTCACCCGCCCCTACTCCCCTATTGACAGTTTGAGCACAATGGACTCTGCTGAGAACGTGTTGTGTGTCTGACTCTTCTTCACAATGAAAAACTCAGGTCAGGGACAAGAATCAATCTGCAGTTCACACAGAATCAATGCTCGGAACACTCTATACATCACTTTAAAAAAATTCTCAGTAAATCAATTTCTCAAGAAAACACGAACATTCTTCATTTTTGTATCCCACAAAAAAAAGACCAAACAAAAAAAAAAAATCACCTACAAGTAAATGGCTTCAGAACTCATTAGACGAATATGAACAATCCCAGATTTTAACTACTGTCACAGATAACTGAGCCAAATGACATGAAAGTTTGTGTAAAATTGTTGCTACAACATAAGGCAGCTGGACATGATGGTGGTGGGGATAGCTGCAAAGTGAGTACAACTCCACATATGAGGACCAATATTTTCAGTAAATAACTGCTGCTTACTTTCCACAAAAACAACTTCAAAGATATAACCAAAAAAACATCCAATGAACAATTACCTGTTTGTAGATCTGCCCTTTGTCCAAAGTCATTATCTTGTCCCACTGGAGGTCACCATTACTGTCCAAACGTCTAAAAGGCCTTACAGATGTTGAGAGCAACATTAGGACTTTATAAAATCATCCCCCCAGAACATGATTACCATGTTTTGTGGAAATATTTGGAAAAGTAAGAAGAACCAAGTTGAGGGACTTACTTCATACAGTCATTAAAGAAATGTGGCTTGTCAGCTTGAACAATGACGACATTAAAGAAGTCCCTCCAGTCTTTTCCAACCATGTACTTCATCCCTTTGTCCCTGCAGAGGTTCAAGAAAAACAAACAAAGTGTTCATACACCGGAAATGGCAACAAGGGCACACCCTTGCCCCGGGCTACTGCTTAAAGGAGCCCCAACTCGTCTGCACATGTGGCTACACACTTAAAGCAGTCTGTGCAAGTTTCCCTGATGCATATGAAACTCACACAAAGCTGAAGGGGCTGTTGGTAATCAGGAAGAGTTTCTTCCCGTTGCTGGCCAGCCGATGCAACACTGCGTAAGTCTCCTCTCCACGGAGGATATACTTCTCTGCA
Source organism: Brachyhypopomus gauderio (assembly GCF_052324685.1). Taxonomy (NCBI): domain Eukaryota; kingdom Metazoa; phylum Chordata; class Actinopteri; order Gymnotiformes; family Hypopomidae; genus Brachyhypopomus; species Brachyhypopomus gauderio. Next base: position 29,929,511 of record NC_135214.1, on the reverse strand, counting down.
GGAGGAGACAGAGGGAAAACTGTTGGTTTAGGAGCACCACTGCACAATTTAATTCCAGTCAGGGTATACACATGAAACAAATAGCCTTTAGGGTATGTGATTGCAAAACATTTCTTTAGCGCGTCAGTGTTTATAGTTGTAAATCTTAAAATCAAAGGAGGGGAAAGCTACGTCACATGTGGTTAACCAAGGGACATGCTTAGAAACTAGGCTCTCTTATGAGAGGCGTTACATAACTTGAACTTTGTACAGACTGACTGATTTCAGTACATACTGCAATACAGTCACCCAAACTTGAATCAAAGCATGGTCATCTGGTGTTAAACTGACCATATATATATGGATTCATTGTTCTTATGAAAGTCCCTGAAATGTTCCCTTGAGTTATACAGAACAGATTTGTTTCATGAAATTCCAAAACGTAATGGGAGAACACTCTGTCCTAATAAGTTAAACTATTTAGCTTGTTATCAGTGAGGAAAAATTTGCAAGCAAATAAAGTTTTTTTGTGTGTTTTTATCATAGAGGAATATAACAAAGAAAAAAAAAAAGACAATACAGACCCGACCCAACCCGACAACACACATACAGAAGTATTCATTTTGACAAACCTTTCCCAGAAACCCTGCTTAATATTAGTTCTGTACACATGGTAATGTCACTGGCAAGTGCAACACTAGATTCCTACCGAGGTCTTGCATTATCCACTTGTACATGTATCCCTTGATGTGCACCATTCCAATAGCATCCTACAGAGAAACAGTGAAGGAATCGGTCTTTAGAGAATTAGCATGGTATAATTATGAGTGTAGCAATCTGAGAAACACGGCCTTTATTCCTTCATTTATTATTTCACTTTGTTAGAACAGAATACTGCACACAAAACTGGAAAATGCTAAGCAATAATAGCTACGCCCTGTGTACATAGAGAAAAACCTCTCAAAAGAAAAAAAAAAAGAGCTTCAGATGGAATGCCAGGTTTTTTCTCTCCTTTTCAGAGGCATTTAGGCGTAGACGGTACAGTCTGTACTCAAGCAAATGGTAGGCCTACAGTGCGTCAAAATATATTATATATATATATATATATATATATATATATATATATATATATAGCCCAGAGCCCCCCCCCCCCCCCCCCCCCCTGTTCAGATAAAACAAGATACTTCCACGATTCAGTGGAAAATGTACGAGGTACGGTTAGCACAGGTACAAGTTCTAAGAAATGCCTCTACCTATTTTAGACAACTAGACTACCAGAGACTGGTGTAACAATTGCTGTATTATGTTTATGTTTTCACAGCAAGCATTCTGTGCCCATAATTGTACTGCTACATTCTGAATGTATTCCTATGTTTATAATTATTGGCTTAAGTGTAAACTGTAAATTCCTGACAGCACACACTTACAGACACATCTTTGTAGAGGTGCACAGGGTCATATTCGATATCACTGGAGATGAAGTAGTCGTTAGCAGCAGCCAAAAGTGTCATCTCTGGGATGGAGAAAATATCCATGAACTGCTTCATTTTGGGCCCCTGTAGGACAGACACAAACAAAAAATGCTACAATTGTCCACACACTTTTCTGGCCTTTAAAAAAATTGAGGGGAGTATTGCTAATCTTGTTTGATCCATTTGGAGTGAGAGAGCACACACATCAAACTTCTTAAGTAAAGACAATGCAAACAGAAATTTTATTCCATGCAATGACAAACTAAAACAACAAAATCAAAAGAACTGCTATAATTTCTATAAACAATTGATCAGCTTTAGTGTAGTAAGTAAACCAATATGGCATAGAGAAGTACATTAAATCTTTGACAACATTTTTTGTGAGCAGACCAAACACAAAGACGGAAACTGTGCTGAGTGTGGCAATACTTCTGCACACATTTTGGTAATGAAGGAACAGACTGTAAGCATATAAACATCTCATGAAACATCACATTACTGCTGGAAAACTAACTTTTTAACATAAATAAGAGACGAGAAGGAACAGTAACCTTGCCATAGAAGCCGCTGACTTGGTGAAGAGGGACGTGGTTGGAACCTCCATACAAGTGCATGACCTCCTCATCTGGAACAGGCTTCAGACCCCTTTTGGAGAAAATATCTCAAATTAGGGGTCTGAAGCATCATCTTAACCCAATTAGGACTAAACTGTTGTTTTGAGTCTAATGGATTTAGGTTTTGCGGACCAATCCAATTAAAGTTAAAATTTCTGGAAGGCAAAATCTGCAATTAATGATATTTGCCTTCATGTTTGGGAGCACATCTTTTGCCTTTTCTCTTCAGCTCGGACTGATTTTAGGACATGCAGGACAAAAGATGTGCATACACAGAAATGACATCAAAATGTCGAGTCCCAGAATATGACACGGATTTTTAAAAAGGCATAATCTGGGCCATTTTGAGTCCTTTGAGAGTAAGCACTATGATATTGTTATCGGAGGGCAGAGGCAGTTGAAATGGCAGGGATTCCAATCTGTGCATTAATAAAAGGTGTTACATCCCTTATTTCTTAATACATATTAGCCCAACAAATCGTGATACGCTGCTAAAGTACAGGACAACTTACCTGTACACTGTACCCATCTGAATGTAATGGAATGCATCAATTTTCATCAGAAGGCCCTAAATCACACAGACAATACTAATCACTCAATGGCACACCGCCACAACAGGCATCAAATAATTTCTAAAAACGAGAATGAGGGCATTACTTAAAAATTTTATCATTCACAGTGTTCTCAGAATATACCTTCTGGATATCATAATGAAGACCCCGAGCTGCAAAGTTGGGGATGTAGTTGTACTTTTTGATACCCTGAGGATACTATGAAAGAACCAAGAAAGAACCCTTTCATCACGATTCTCACATATTAGACATACCATAATCATCACGTCTTGGTCAAAATGTTATCATACAAGGAAAAGTGAATACCGTACCCTAATACCTCTAATTAATTCCTACAATACCTAATATACTACCCTATGAAGTTATCGCAATGCAAAACAGTCGCAGCACGTCAGACTGCTTTTTTTGCACTGTAATATCAATATAATATTGATATTTCCACACAGTGTACATAAAGATAAACTGACCTTGTAGTGTTCTATCAGGAACTGTCGTGCTTTGTTGTAGATCATCTCATTCAGAGAGTCGGAGTAAAGCGCAAGAGTGTAATCATAATCAAATCCATAGATGTCCACCTCTTCCAAGTTCACTTCATTGTTGGCGTAGATGGTGGAAGGATTGAGCAGATTGCACACTCCAGGGGGAATCAAATCTGAGAGGATGCGCATTATTAGGCTAAAACATTTATCTAAATGATCACGAGCCGCTTTACAAGACATATTGGACTGGCAATAATATTACACACGTTTTAGGCAAATCAGAGATAAATGTGAAGAATGCCACCATCCCCGCGTCAAAATGAATAGCATAGCTGGTGCGAATATTACCAGCAATCCAAACCATATAAACGTCAAGCAAAACAAAAGACAAACTTCATCTTACCGTGCACGAGTCGTTTTATTTCGGCGTATCTTCCCCACAAATAAGTTTTGTGGTCAATTTGAGGGGCAGTCGAAGAAAATGCCCTCCCGGATTTTGCAAGAGACTCTTCCCCTCGCAGTTTTCCTGCGACTTGGTGCCTATGCGATGTTGCAGCGGGTGGAACCGAATGGGAATTAGCTGCCACGTTTGTTGGAGATCTGTTATTGTGTCTCTCTTTGCAGCATTTCTGGTCGTTCTGAGTTGACGCGAAGCTGCCACAAGCAAAAGCAGGAATCTTTTGTCCTGCACGTAACGACGTGTTGCAGCTTTTCTGCCACAGAGCATGGCCCAAGTTGCCTAACCTTTTTCGGGACATTCTGTTGTTGTCCTGCTCAACTACTGCCTACTTGTTTATGAAGCGCCCAGCTTTGTCCCTTCCCCCACGAACACTAGGAACATTCATGCAGCAAACTTCATCAGAAAAGATAAGGGTGGGGCTAACTAATATGACTGGCCAATCATGTTTTCGTGTAAGAGTGATTGGCATTTGAATTCACCAATAAGCTGCAGAGTGTGTTTTCGATGAGTAAGGCGTTTGTTTCTGGGAGGAAAATGTGTTTACGTGCCAGTTCAGCCAATCCCTGGCTCAGATTGTGGCTCGGGGCACATTTATTGTAATACTATTGGCTAACCTTCCACATGATTGGCAAGCGGCAACGCCTGCATGTACTACGTGACTAAACTACATCTGTGACTGCTTGCTGTAACGTTTTGTCCTTGGGCATTGACGTTTAGCTGTTCCTATTTTTTTTGTACGTAGCAAGGGGAGCCTCCCTTTTGAGAAACTTTTAAATCGTGGAGCAACGTGGTTATTCTAAAAGGCCGAATATAAAAATATCGACTTATTACCTAAGAAGGTAGAAGCAGTTTGGGTATCTGAAATTGATAAAAACTTGTGCAAACCGAACTTTACGTTTCCTGCGTTTTGTGATAATCCCCGATATGCTTTATCTAAACAGATCATGCGAGCTGGTTTGTTGAATGCGTAGACCGCCTCGTCCGGATACTGAGATAGGAAATAGCCCTGATGAATGTCCTCTCCCCTCCGAGCGAGTAAACACACGATCCTCAATACTACACTAGGACTTGCAGTGACACAAATTAAATTGTTGCAGAGCCCTTTGCCCTTTTCCTTTAATTATAGTGTGAAAAGACAACGTTTCTTTAAAATTAAGACCTCAATAATGCCCTTGTCATTTCACACATACACATACTACCTTAAGCAGTTTTTCAGGAGACAAATAATATATCTATATCCATATGTAAAAGTACTAAACATTTGAACTATATTTTGCCAACACTTTTATACTCCCAACTGCATTTTCTTTAATCAAATGAGAGACAATTATTGGATCACAGTATAAAAGAAATGGTGTGATGTTTCTAACTCATATCCATTACCTCAGTTTCTGTACATTAGCCAAAAGTCTCAACAATTTCACACCCACCAAGTCTTTCTACTACAGTGCACATCATATAGTAACAAAATGAAAATATCTGGACAAGTTAAATGGACATAAGACATGGGAACAATATTTCTTTTGTTTTAGTGTATTCTCTAAAAACAACACAGTCATTGCTTCATCTCAAAACGTGCTTTGGGATGCAGTTCATTTGGGAAAGTAATAGTAACCTTGCATTTCACTTCCTCTGGGATGCTTAAGTTGCAAGGATAAACAATCGTTTTCAGTTTGACAGCTGAAGACATGATAGATTCATCACAATTTAACCTACTGTAAAGGTCTGTGATCCATCACAGCTACAGAAACTGTTTAGGGGTCATTTACTTGCAACATCCAAAATCATGTCCAAGAGTGTTCATTAAAAATCTGACAAATTCAAAGTTTTCCAAAGTTCTCATAAACAGGTGTGATTGGTATAAAATTAGCTGTCACAGTTAATACACTTGTATCTAAACAAAACTTTAATATGTTTTGCAAAACCTGATGTTTTTACAAAGAAAAGCTCAACTACCGGTCCTGCTTGAACCACTGCAGTCATGGCTGAATGAAAAAACCAAGCATCTCGTTCAGATGACAAGGGTTAGTATCAGCTAACATTTTCACAACATACTAAATCTGTCATTTTGATGCAAAAAAGTGCTGTGTCCACATCTCCAGCAAACAAGCAGTGTTGTAGATACGTGGAATCAGGACGTTATTAGATGATGGAAGGCTTATAACCTTGCAGATGGAATGACACTAGCTATAACAAGACAGCTAGTCATAGTGTCTGAAGTACCAGAGAACACCTCAATGTTAGACTTGGCCATCTCTGATCTTGGCAGCAAGGGCACAGTTTTCCTGTCGAATGGCCTTAAAGTCTTCCAGAATTTTCTCCAGGTTACTAACCGTCTTTTTACCATTCTCGGTCTCAATCTACAGAGAAGAGAAAAGAAACAACTGGTAATACAGTTCATGGCAAGAAAATGTCCTTTGTGTATTAATATTAATGCTACTGAATATGTATTGTTGGGCAATTGCTCTGTATTCATTTCCCATTTCTAGCCAAAATGAAAAACGACATTTTCGCTACTCAGATCCATGGAAAAATAATCCGATCCAGAGCTAATGGTGTCTGACAATTGCAACAATTTACAGTGAACTGAACACGAGTGTAACATGAAACAAGCACACTTGCTGTTATACAAGTGAAGTTCACACCTGTTCCTCTAAATCTCTGATCTCCCTCATGATGCTGCCCGTATCCTCAATGGTCTGAATAAGCTGGGTGCAGTTCTGAGAAGAGAGAAGATTGATCAAACTGTGAGGAAGCCATAGAAACCAGCTCTTAAGATCTGTGTCCTCATATCATTACTAGACAATGGTTTGGTTTTGTTAAACACAGCTTCTGCGAAACTCCACCTCAGTATTATGACAGGATTACAGTCAAATACCAAAATCCTCCATGTCATGCAAGGACAAAATTTAGTGGTTGCTGATTTATAGACATGTTCTGTTTGTGAGCAGGTGAGGGGACAAACTACCACTGTGTGCCTTTACCTCATGTAAGGCAGCCAGGTACTTATAAGATTTACGAACAGACTCATCTTTCTTAGCGTCCTGCATGGCACAAAAAATGTAGACAAAAACAAAGATGCAGAATAAACATTTGATTTACTTAATTTCTCCACTTTAATGGATTCAGGTACACTTTACTGGCAAATTACCTTAAAAACCAGTTCATCTGTTACAGCAAATGTCCTATCAAGCTTTCCTGTAAGTCCATTGATCTCCTTCTGCAGCTCCTTAGTATCTGACAAGATCTGCCACAGACAAGCAAAGTTTGTGTAGCTAAACCAAATACGGTGATGCACCACACTGAGGTATTAAGTTGATCAAATCACACCAGCTTTAGGTGGTTAGGAAATGCACCTTTGTAATTTCCTCTTTCTGTTTCTTAATGTTGCTGACGATCTCAAGGATCCTCATGGTGTAGGCGGAACGGGACACATCTTTAGGCAAAGTATCGTACTCAGTTATCTGCACCAGGAGAACAGGGCCAAGAAGGTTTAAGGGCATTCAACACAAACACTCATGGCAGGCAGGTCCCATGCCAGAGTGCCCACACAACAATGTGCTTCTCCTCAATGACTGGAACCAATGAAAAATGTAAACTAAGCCTCCTTTTCCCTACCAGCTGTTTATACAGGCTCTCCTTTTTTTTCGCCTCCTCGGCAGATTGCCGGATTTTATCGTGGAGGTCTTTGATTTCACATAACTTCCTGGAGGACTCCATCTAGTGAAAGAATTCAGCAACAGCTTTTTATTTCATACTCATACACCCATGCACAAACCAATCCATATACACACATCTTGAGAACATTTTTGTTTTAAGCAATGACAAACATGAATTTTACATGTCACTATTAAACGCTGCCGTCAATGCGCCATAAAAGAACTCCAAAGTATAACACAGTGGTCGTACCTCTCTATTACTACATAGCTCTTTGAGGCGGCGGTGTTCATCAATAAGTGGTGCCCTGTGTTTCTCCCATTGCGAGGCCAAGTGAACAATTCGTTTAGCGCTGGTTTCCACCAGGTTCTGAAACAGACCCACTGAGAATGTAGCAAAGCACACAGACAAGCTTGTTTGAGCCTGTGCACTATGAACATGGCTCCCATACCTGTAGTTTGACCAGGTTGTTCTCTGCATCAGGTAGAAGGTCAATAGTCTGTTTCTTCACCCTGACTGTGTCCTCCTTCTCTGAATTGCTCAACTCTCTTTGTTTCAGCTCATCTGATACCTAGCAGAACGCATGCATGTGCACACAAAATGAACATGTTGTATAACCACATATTGGTGTCAGGGTCTTTCAGTCTGTGACATACAGATAGTAAGACAATCAGTTGAGCCCTCTGGATGGAACGGTCAACTGTTTCTGATCCAAACAGAAAAAATACAGGAAATTCAAGTTGCTTCCTCTTTCAGTGATTCTCCGTCTGAGGTTACTAGATCAAAACAGACACTCTCCTTGCAAACTGAGATCAAGGTTCACCGTTGAAAACCAAGCGAACAACATTCTTGCCCTTAGTGATACAAAGATTGAGAAGCTCAATGGTACACTTCAGGAAATGACAGCCATCACCATCAATAACCTTCATCTCTAAAACGTCAGAAGCTTTAGATTAGACTGCTCCTCTTCATTCCTACACTCCAGCAGCATTCTCGAAAAAAGCACGATGACGACTGTTCATGAGGACACCAATGAGCTTCAATGTGAGCATAACTGCAGTAAACTTTTAACAATGCACCACCGACAATGTGTCATCTAGAGGTATTGTGACAATCCCAGGATGTCAAATTCCTACAAAAATCAAACAAAAAAACAAAACAAAACAAAAAACCCTGCCTGGACTGCCTCAAAAAATATGGTAGACATCTCTCAACTGCAACACATTTATGACACTTAATGTTAGATGAGGGCAGAGGCCATAATCATGGATAACTCTCACGCCCTGTTGTCCCCTCTTCCCACTGAAACATCAAAAAACTCAAAAAATGCTTTCTTCCCACATGACTCAGTAAACACAATGATTCCTTTCTGCTTTAACTTCATCTCAGTGATCAACACTGTACAGTATACAATAGTGCTGCATACATTACAAAGGCCTCTCCCACATTACTTTTCCCACATTACATCCATACAACCAGTTTGCACTTTTAGCTATTTTTTCCTGGCCCAAATTTCACCATTGATCTCGTTAGCTTATTTCTAGCTTTTGGTGCACATGTGGTCATTGTACGTGCAGTTCCCCCTCCTGAGAACTGCAGTACCCCCCTTGCTTGTCTTGTTTTACTCGTTTCACGTGCTTTCACACACCCTTTGCTTTGGCAGCAACGTGCCATTGTAGCATCAGGATTTCGCTGTTCATTTCAAATGCTCCGTACTCTGAATGCATTTGACATTTCCCTTGATTTAAAAGATGTCTCTTGCCCAACAGACTAGGGTCAGTGGCAATTTGTTACACCGACTTCCCTAAAACCACATTCCATTTTCAAGATGTTAATATAATATGTTAATATATTGACTATTGTTTATTAAGGATTAGAAGATCGGAAAACACAACTAAGGTTACAAAACCAAAGCCTGCCAATGCTGAAGGACTGCACGACACAGCTGAGGAATGCATGTGGTCTAGAACACAGCATTACGGTGGCACGCCACTGCCTTTACAGCCATTACCTGATGAATGGACACTGTAAGCTGCCTGATGTCTCCGCCCACCTCCTCCATGTGAACCGACAGCTGCTGCAGCTGTTGCTGGAGGGCGGAGATCTCCGCCTCCTGTTTGGCCTTCAGGTCCTCCTCCGATTGGTGAGTGCTGGGAAGTATGTTTGACGTTGCTGCCATCTGTTGGGCGGCTTTCTCAGGCTCCTGGAAAGTAAAGATGTTTCGAGTGTGCTGGTGTACCACTGAGAAAAAGCAGCAACCTTGGAAAATGTCTTTAAGCTGTGTCTCAAAACCACAGGAACACCTCAAGTCAATTTTTACTGCCTGTAACCGTAGGAGGAAGAGAGCTGACTCCAGGGACTGCCGTAAATCTTTTAGCACACCAGCATGGTCCGTGTCGGTGCATACCTGCGTAAAGGTGAATTTCTCAGAGTGGGTGAAACGAGTGCCTTTGGTCAGGACGTCTCCCCCCGTGGTGGTCCCAGCAAAGGAGTTCAGCAAGTCAGCGAGGTCAGAGGTCGAGCGAGTAGCGCAGTGTGTGTCAGGCCGGGGCTGGGCAGCTGCCCTCAGCTGCTCCTCGATCCGTTTCTGCAGTCGCACTCTTTTCCTAGAGCGGTACTCCTGTTGCAGAGATGTGGATTTGTCCTTCAGAACTTTCATTTTAAAATTAGCAACATTTCCTTAAGCTCTGCAGTGTTTTCCGTCACCACAGATGGATTCCTAGCAGCTTGGGACGTTGGTTGTTTAATCCTACACTCCTCGATATATCCCCCCACACACTGTTGACATACAGGCTAAAGACAAAAATGTCAGCTAGTGCTTGTTGACTTTGGGGCACAGGAATAGCTTCTACAGTTCAGTCAACTGGCCAGCGTGTAGACTTAACATGCAGTGAATACTAAGGTGAGGTGTGAAATGTCAGCACAGAGAAGCAGCAGGCCAGCCAAGGCAAACCTACATGCCGAATGTCACATTAGCATGATGGACATGACTGTGTATCTCACTTAACACGTTTCTGTCTCTGTCTTTAAAACTAACTGTGATTGGGAAGGAAGAAAAGGGTTAAACCTGAGATTGTTCCAACAAAAGATTCACAATAGCAAAAACTGCATGATGGGAAACTTGTGGCTAAACCAATTAAAATTTACGACGAGTGTCTTGGGAGGTGTCATCATGAGAATGAGTAACTCGCAGCTGTTAATCTCCTGCCCTGGTGGGGCAGGTTAGGGACGAAGCCAACCTCAGGAGTGAGTCTGGACAGAAGGCCTTGACTGTTCCACTCGCTCTCCCACTCTTGAGCTGCGCTGAGTTCAGACATATGGTTTTCCAATAGCGAGGCAGCCACTGAGGCATGCTGGGAAGGCTGGGACGTCACAGGCAGCAGATACTCCCTCCAGTACTCCTTCACCTCTGAGAGGAATTTAGAATGGCGTTACTGAGCTGCCTTTTTCTTTGAAGGCCTCAAGCAGGACAGCAAGAGCATGCGTATCACGTGCAGTTACACCTACCCTTAGTCTGTTTCTTGGTGGACGCCTTCAGAGAGTATGGCAGACTCAGCGGCTGGGCATGGAAACCATGACATGGACCTGGACCCTGGAGACAAACATACATTAATACTATGGCTAACTGAATGAATATACACATAAACAAAAAATGAAAATTAAAAATACAATTGTGATTAAAAGGACAGGTGTTAGAATATGACTACCATCAATATACACAAATGGTATATATTTTAAAAAATCATGAAGGGAGCGCTTTATCTTAAACTTGCTTAAACAACTGCAGTGGATTTTTTCAAAGCTGCCAGTGCAGCCCTCCCCTGAGTGTGCACATCGGGGTCGTACCTGTGTTTTACGATGGAGAGGCAGTCTGCAGGACGGGGGCAACCAGGACAAGGTCAGCTGGGCTTTAATCTGGGCTGCGATGGCTTTCTGAAGGAGAGCAGACTTCCCTGGGAGGGGAGAAATGGGTCAGGAAGCAAAGGCCATGAGAAAGCACAAAGCTCACTGTAAACCTGGAAGTTTCTTTTTAGCCATTCCAGACATGCCAGACTTCCTAATATCAAGAAGTAACATGTATGAAATGCTCCTGTAATCAGGAAACATCAGGCAGCCCACAGTGACTTTGACTTTTATAGCTACGAAGCTATAGCTTTGAAAAGCACAAATAAACCAGGCTGGCTAAAAATGAAATCTTCCCTTTTGGTGTGACTCAAAACAATGTCGTCTGACTCAAAAACAATGAACAAAAAAAACCCCCATCAAAGCCACAGTTACACAAGAATGTTATTTCAGTCATGAAAGGAGTTAGTTTTGGCCATTTTCCAAAAAGAAAAACAATACATTTCATATAGAAAAAAGTATCAAAAAGTCTATTTATGTCAAAGCTGCATACCATCATCACTATTCTGCCTAAACTGCAGCTGAATGTGGAGTCCTCCATGGGTTCAAAGGGAAACCCATCAGCCCATTCTACAGAACAAACAGAACCTTCCTTTGGGACGCTGTTAGTATGGAATACCTGCTGGCTGGTCGGAGGCCTCAGCACTCTCTCTAGGCAGCTTCTCCACGAGGAACATGAGGAGCGAGCGGATCTCAGGCTCGTTACTGTACAGAAATGTCTGGTAGCCAATCTCTCCTTTATACCCCAAGTCCTACACAGAGCATATTAGGAGTATGATGTTTTAAAACCAGTTGAAATAATTGAATTATTATGATATCATATAGGAAAACACATTTTCAAAGATGTGTGTACTGAAACTCTTTTACATTGTTTAAAAGAGTAAAGAAATGTTTCAAGCCACTGCATGATGAGAGCAGCACATTCTGGTCAACCCACAATACTGAAAGAGAGAGTGTATCAAGAGAGAGAAATCTAGTCTGTGCCTGTTGCCCTTGATTTATGTGCTGAAAAAACATTTTACATTAAAGTGAAAGCTGAACTTAACACTTAAGAAGCTCATTTACACTTGATGTAAATGCAGACTGAATCATGTCCTTTAGGCTTATGCAATATTAAAGAACTGCAACATTTAGTGGAGAACTTGACCAGTGCTTGCACAGAGGAGATGCATTTTTCCACTGTGTCTCACAGGCACCATAGCTTTTTCCCCTCATGTGCTGCTTATGAGCAAGGCCAAAGGCTTCAACAACTACAATATGTACATGCAAGCACCTTGTGTGGTTGAAAAATACAAACCCTCTGTATTTGACATTCTACATGCATTTCAGAAATTTCCTGGTTCAACATTTTGAAATTTTATATGTTTTTTGCTTGCCTTTTCCTTTTCATTAGACTAAAAAGGAATGATGCACAAGTCCATCAGTGGACTTGTGCATTAAACACAGTACAAGCCAGATTTAGATAAATTCAGGAACTTGGGAATTCTGCACAAACCTTACATACTTAAAACTAAAGACCTCTGTGCAGTGTTTGAGCCATGACATGCTACATTGAAGCAATGTAACTGCAACCTATGAATCCAAGCAGCACACAATGGAGCCTATGTTCCCATCTCTCACCTGGCAGGCTTGTGCCAGGCTCATTCCCAACCTGAAGCGAGCGGACATGCCCGGAGGCAGTGAGGGGGAGAGACCGCTACCCAGCGCTGGCTCGATCACACGCAGGCATCGCACAACTGCCTCCACGATCAACTCACTGGAGAACTGCTTGATACTCTGCACATCATCATCTATGTCTCTGTGAGCAATAGGGGATATAATACACTGGATTAACAAGAAACACCTGAAATTATATATACTCATACACATACACACACACACACACAGAGGCAATAATAGGTGGATGCAAAAATACACACTGACACACACAGTAAGTAGGCTGAAAGTTTTTTGGTTTACTCCACTATGCATGCAATTAATCCACAACAAAAACATGTATATATATATAGTTCCTTGTATGAAACAATAAAGAAAACCGAAACCAAAACAACTAAATCGTATGACACTTAAACGGATGCAACTTGCTGATCACTCGTGTCAGAGGAATTTGGAAAACATAAAAAAGCGTGAAGTTAAACCCTTTGCAACTTACGTGCCAGTTTGTCTTAGAGAATGGATTAAAATCCTATCAACTTCTTCCATTTCTGAAAGAGATTATATTTAAAGACAAAACCTAACGTTTCAAGAGCCCAGATCACGGGCAACCAAATGAATATCATATGGCTATTTGCACACAGCTATAGCTGAGCAGGCATTAGCATTGCCTATATTCTAAGGTAGTGTGGGGTTGCTAACTAAGACGTCAAGGTAAACAACTGGCGAAAGCGAACTACAAATTCGATCAACGAATTTCCATGTGGATATCGAAATAGTGCTCCCAGCGACGCGCAAGGCTCTTTGCTACACTGTTAGACCATATGACACTACAAAAATGCAAGCCTTTTGCGTCTAGTCTAAATATTCTAGTAAAAGTGAAAAGGAAGTCATGTGCTAGGAGTGTCCACCGCAACGCACGATGGGATATATAGTTTTGTGATACCGCAGTAGCTGTAGTCATTATTTAAAAACCCGCCAAGAAAACTGTGTTTCCCACAAGCACCTTGTATTCAAGTCCTATGACTAAGAATGACGTTTAACACGTGCGCACGGATTTTTTTTTTAACGTCCGATTTTGTAGCGCAAAAGCTTACAGTTAGGCAAGAACGCAAACGTTTAGGATAATTAAAAGGTAATAAAGCAGAACGTAATAGAACAGAGAAAGTTTAATAAACTTCGATGTCTACGTAGTATTTCGCTTTATCTGTGCCTTTATAGATTTGTCCTAAATCTTTATAGCTTTGTCAGTTATGTAAATTGTGTAAATGTAAATTTGTAAATTATATTTAAATGGTCAGCTGACAGGTTTTCTGTGGGAGTGATATTATCTGCTCTCTGACAACGAATCAAGCACTATGTATTGTCTGTTAAAAGTTTGTGGAAGGCAGTATAGCTACAAGTTAATATTTGTCATACCGTGAAAGAATTTGTGCATTAAAAACAATTTAACCCTCACTTAACAGCTATTATTATGAACATTTGAAATATGTTCATGTTCATATTAATGCATACATTTCTATTATTCTAATATAATACTATATAATAATATATATATATTATATTAAATATATAATAATATAATAATATTTCTAATTTCTAATATTTCTATTGTTTATCCAGGGAATCCTCAAAAACTTCCTTTTAAATGTGTTTTTATTTTTTGGCTTAAGTGCAAAACAATGCAATGTAAAGTAGGCCTATATATAGTTAAGAGTAAGAAGTTAAAGTATCATTTATTTATAATTATCTGGAAATTTAGGAATTATGGTTTATTCAAAGGAAAGTTGAACCAAAGCTCAAACATTAACCAAGTTACACCAAAATATAAGGTATATTTTATTCTAAATAAAGTATCCTTATGAAACAGTTCACATTTCATCACCCCCTGTACCAAAGTGGAATCTTGGTCACTGTGACAGTCTGTATTTTAATGTTTAAAAGTCTGTATATCATGGTGTTCTTTTTCTGAATTGTTACAGGTTTCCTCCACGTGGCACTATAATTTACTTAGTACATTAGGGACACGATAGGAAATCCAGCACTGACAAGCAGCCGAGATTCCATTCTCAGATGATCATTACTCTCACACATTGTCTTAAAACCTGAGGGGATATCAGCTGACTATTTTAATGCTTAACATTGTTCGTTGGATTGTTTGTGTTTCTGTTTATTTGTTTTACCTCATGGCAAACTGGCCTCATTTTCAGGAAGTAAACAGAATCACACAAAGGTAACATTGTTTATATATTAAAGTTGCAGATTGTCTGTAAGACTCCCTCAAAGACCAGCAATAGACCGTTAACGACGTATAGAAAATGTTTCCCTTGAACTTATGCCTCCTCCAGCCAAACAAATCCAAAGAGTTTCATCTTTATGTGACAACATATCCATGCATTCATACATCAGCTTGCAATAATAAATCACAGAAATCAAGATCTTTCAAATGAGCTATGTTAACCATTAAACAAAAAGAAAGTCCGTAACCATAATCATCATTTTAACTTGGCTAAGACAAAAAGACACTCTGTCCTGTTTTAGCTTGGTCTGGGAGTGACTTCACTAGTATGTGTGACATCACAAGAAACTTGAGACAGCCGTTGTGAACAGCCCTCCCTTTCAGTCTTTTTCCTCAACACATGTGCTTCCCCCCCTGCTCTCTTGCTCCCTTCACTGGATCCCTTCACAGTGTCCTCTCTCCCCTGGCTCTACTTTAGGTCTTTTCTCAGTTGGGATAAAACAACAACACACACAAAAAACCAACTAAAAAAAGCAACATCTTAACATCTCAAGCAAGAAAACTTCTCAGAGAATGCTTTATCTCTTCTGCCTCTGAGAAAGCCTCAATTGCAGCTTTAAAAGGTGAGAGCTTCCTTTGTTTTTAGAGCTCCAATTTTTACTAAGGCACATGGGTCATTAAACCAACTACTGTTCTTGACAGAAGTTTGCTTACTTGAAATATTATTGTTCATCCTTGTGTTTAAGATGATATTTATAATCACCAATCTATATTTACATTGTAATCTGTGTAAATGAGTTTGTATATTAAGGGGAATTAAGCAAGTAGTATGGCTATTTGCTCCAGATATCTGACTGAGGGGAGCTTTTTAAAAGAATGAAAATTATGCTTTTTGGGGGTGGGGTAGACAACATTTTCAGAAGTCCCTTTCAGAGAGAGTGGATTTAATTGGTTTAATTTAATTGGAGTTGAATTAATCAGCATCATTTTGACTTTTATATATTTACTAAAGTACTATATACATATAAATAAAAAAGTATTAAAAATATTCATATGGGATAAAGATAATTTCTCTAGCTTCCACTACCTTTCTATTGTATTTTTGTTTTCTTTTATGCGTGGCATCCTAGGTTCTGAAAGGCATTTGTTTATGTTGGCTTGAATAATAGGAACTTTTATGCAAGTGAAAAGAAAGCTAAAGAATGCTACCACACTCTTTTCTTCTTTTCTTTTCCATCTCCTTCTCTGGACCTTCAGGCATTCTCTGGTGGTTACTGGTAGTCTAACTCTTCAAAAATGTCTGACAAAATTCATGCTTCCTGTCCTGAAGTTGTTTTGTATATTCAATATTTTAATGTAAGCAAACAGATACACTTTTAACAAAAATAACTTTTGAGTATATATTTAATAACATCACATTAGTTTTGTTTGAGTTTTCTTGAGTTCTAAACATTATTTTACACAAGCATATTTTTAGCCCTTAAATAAGAAAATAGTCTGGCTGTGCTTTTTTACTGTTTGTCCAGACTGTCTGCTCAAACTAAATTAGGACAGTGCCAAGTAAAAGCAATGTCTTGTGTTTCCAAAAGAAACTATTAAAAGGCTCAAAATCGGTTACATAACGTACACTTATGCCTGTACACACAGCTAGTCCCTTTCTTTGGCATTTCCCTCTTCTCATTCATCGCAAGAGTAAATGGATGAACGTGATAACCTCGTTGGTTTATTGACATCCATTTGTGCATAGTTGGATCATCTCACATTACTACAAGATAACAGCCAAAACAAAAACAAAACAAGCAAACAAATAAAACAATAACCATGAGATGTTGTAAAGCTTTTGTGGCAGAAAAAACTACATTTTGCACTATGGCATTACTGTGGTACCAGTATCTTAATTAGTGTTTGTTTAGAGTGTAAATTTATCTACAATGAGTAGCGTGGTACGGTCACATGCAGGAAATGTTCATGTGTAGGGTTCATGTGTAGGGTTCATGTGGGCAGTAGCCTCATGTTGCAGTAGTAAATCATGCATAGGTGGAAATATTGGCTAGTACTTGCATGAAATAGTGACTTAATTGCATAATATTTACAATCTCTTGTTTGGTTTTTAATTGGGTCATTATCACATCGTTTTAAGAATTGTGGTAAATGAACTACAGCACTGCATTTGATATAATAAAACATGTGACATTCACTTGGGTATCAGAGGATACCCAATAGAATGCAGGTGGTTTGTTTTTCCTGGAACTCCTAGTGGAATGGCCACAGCGAAATTGTTACCTACACAATTGATTTGCACCAAGTGGCTTCCTATGCTAGTCAGTGCGGATGTCCTGGTCATATTGAACCTCCTCTGTTATGAACATGGAAGCTCAGAGGCTGAACAACCAATATGAGGACAGATAAGGTATTGTGTAGTGTGCAACAATGCCTCAGATGCTAGTATCAGAACTACAGTTGTTCAGTCATGTGATCCTACATGTGAATACGGTTAAAACCAAAAGGCAATTTCAATTTCTTTTAACTGATGCACAGCTAGCCATTCATTTTGGTTTTATGGTAACATGCTCAAGTACAAATTGTAGAGGGTATGTTTGTCGGTTAGCTGAGGCATGTGCTCATAGCCACGTCAGGGGCCCAGTGTTTTAGCCAAGGGAGAAACTGTACTGTCCTGTGAGTAATGGAGAAACACAAGCACAGGCATGCCAAGTCCACTGTTCACTCTGCTGTAGAAGCAATTCTCAAGGTAAAATGTCTCTAGTTTGGGCTGTTTAACCATTTTAGTAGAGCTTGCTTTTTGTGTTTGTGTGTATCCAAGTCAGCTAGTGTAATCATGAGGAGTGTTGGCAAAATGGGTGGAGAGCTCACATAGTTGTTCAACTTGAGCAGCGGGTTGGTGTTGAGTGCGCCGAGTGATAGCAGTACCGTTTGTGAGACCAGCTCCTCCCCTGAAAAGCTCTGTGTGTAGAGAACCATAATGTCTGCTTATCTATCAAGCTCAACATAAGCTTTCTGCTTCATTCTCGTTTGGATCCTGTGCTGTAAATACAATAGTGGTACAGTTAGTGCTCGACCCAACAGTGAGGAATTTTATCCCTGTGGAAGTATAAAGTTAAGGGACATTACTGCCCCTCCCCCGTCCCCTCCCATCCCCCTCCCGTCCCCTCCCCCTCTATTCTAACCTTTCAGTGCTGCTTCTGTCTCACTAAATGTTTCAACTGGGTGCTAAGAAGGTTAAGCAAATAGCACACGGTGTGTCCAACTGTTTGGCTTGTCAGTTGGCCCTGCTAATTGCCATTTACAAAATTTTAAATAATCATCCATGCTGTGAATATGATTCTAGTAATATGCCTTCGGGTGATTGCAGGTATAGACTGGTTTCTTGACTTAAATCCGTTTGTCACTGGGAGGTGTGGCAAGAGAACAAGAATGGTGTTGCATCATAAAAATTTCCTTTCACTTCACACCTCTTGGGATGAATTCTTGGTGAATGGAAGAGCAGCAGTTTGTGGCTAGCATAAACAAAGATTTATGATATGTTTCTTGAGTTGGAGTGGTTTATGGTACATACATGAGCCGTTTACACGTCACTTTTGAGGGTAGTAATTGGACAAGTGGCTTCTCAGTTGTTTCTTGATCATTTGTTGTATTTGTTGTATCATTAGTTCCTTAAACAGAGAGGGAGCTAAAATGTGTCTGGAATTGAATCAAAATGTGATTCTTGCATTTTACTGCTGTTTTACTGTTGATCCTCAGTATAAATGAGAAAACTAATCTTTTTAAACTAGCTTATGGATGATACTATGTATCTGTCCCTATGGTCATTTTAAGTTGTATGTGCACTTACCTTTTTTATTTTATTATTATCTATTGTACAGTGTCCTTGGGTCACTTGAAAGGCGCTTTTAAATAAAATTTATTATTATTATTATCAACATGAAGGACTACATGTTTGAAATATGGTGCCAAAGGGCTGTATGGCTGTCATTACGGTTGTCTCAATTTATTGCTGTCTTTATTAAAGATGAACTAGGAAATTATCAATTTTATCAATTATTAATGATAAGCAAGGCAATAGCACATCATAAAATTCCAAGTGTATAGAAAAATCTAAACTGTTCAGATCCAAACAAATGCCTCAGTACTCTGTGGATGGCACCTCACTTTACAGCAGGATAATGACCTTAAATATACATACTAAAGCAATTCTAGACTTTCTCAGGACCAAACACACTGGAATGAGTGTGAGTTTCACATACTGAAGAGAAGGCTGAAACTAAAGCTCCTCAAAACAACCGGGAACAGAAGATAATTATGGGGCTGGCAGAGCGCCACCTAGAATGGATTCTAGTGTCTGTTGATGTCAGATGCAAACATTAAGATGATTTTACAGATTAACCAGTATGTTGGAGTACGTAGCCCACACAATGACACTGTGCAATGACTTACATTTTAAGTAATGCAGAATGCATTTTTGTCAGAAGATCAGATTCACATATGTATTATTTTGAGCACAATTTGATAGCATATATAATGCTTTCATTTTGCTTTCATTGTTTATTCTGATAAGTCAACAGGATATACTAAAACAGAGTTTGAGTACACCAAAGTGTTTAAAGTGATAATATTCTTGTAAACGTGTATAATATATGACATTATAGAATACAGTAGGAATCCTACATTGTACTATTTAACATTTACCTACCATTACAGTTGCGTGCTAAAGACATCCCTGTCCCAGTTATTCAGCTAGGATGAAATATGAAGTTCATAGTTCCCAGAACAGCTGCATTGCACTGCAATATTACTTTTCAAATGTGTTTACTGATACCATAGCACACATTTTATTAAGTGTAAGTCACAAATCTTTTTTTTTTCTTTTTTAAATAGCTGAAACTGATACCTTCCTTATGTGAAGTGTAATCCTGTGATATTTTTAGATTAATAAAACTTGCTAGACTTAGAACCCATGAGGAATGTTCGTTATTTGTAACACCCTTGTTGCTAAATAACATTATAATTCTTTTTTCCTTAATATGCTCATTTATAAAAAGCCGAAGACTTTCACATTTTGCTGTTGTCGCTGCATTTTCGACAATGCTTCGGTAGTACGTGGAGCACACACACTCACATTTATTTGTGTGTATGGAAAGACATGCATGTGAAGGGCCTTGTGTTGACAGTATGCCACTAAAGCAAATTTATCAAACGTACTGGACGTCATTCTGCAAGGCTGAGATGAGAGAGTGGTGTGGGAGTTGCAGCTGGCAGGCAGTGTTGGCTGGGCTCCAGCCTCTCCGGGCTCGCGAGCCACGTATCCAACTCGAGTACCCGGAAAAAATGCTGGACTGCGTGAGTGTGAATTTCATATCAAACCGTGATGTGCTGTGTTGAGTTTTCCCACAGCTTTTCTCGATTTCTTAACCACCACAAGATCTGATACTTGTTTGTATTTTCGGTCAGAAAATAACTTTAGAGGGGGCGATTTGTTTGTTTTATGAATGGATGCTGGGTGAGGGAATCTTGTTGACACCTTTTTCAAACTTTTGAGGACATAAAAAATAAATCACATACACAACGGAGCCATTTTTGGCTTGTCTTCTCACACAGGAACAGCTGTAGGCATTCGTTTTGGGGCCATCGAGTTAATAAATAACATGATAACTCAGGCGTGACCAGTGTACATTTCCATGGTCTTTTACAAAAGTCTTAATCGGTACTTAAAAAATTGTACTAATGTAGTTCTCATACAAAGATGGTACCTGCTAACCATAGCAATTTGACATTTAGCAGCTCCATTAGATTGAGGTTAGTGTTCTTCCCTCAGGACTAAGTCATAGCAACTACATGAACAAGCATAGGCCTACTACCAGAGCCTTAGAGGAAAACGTTTGTAATCCAGCCATTTACCAACGTTCGTTTCCAAAGGTGTGGTAACACCTGAAGGGTTGCTGTCAAACTTATTTTGTCTCTGGACAAATAGATTACATGTTATTAGATTTTTATATTGTTGTGAAGGAGCCCTAAAGTCCCACATTTTTTATTGCACATGTAGCCTGTGGAGTGTTGTTATTGAGTTCGGCTGGAGCTTTCTGTATTTATAATGGCATTACATGGTGTCTCTCATTGTAGAGAGTAAGAATAAAGACATAGACTTCTGCTCACATTTTCTGCCCAACTGACTCCACCTCAACATCTCAGGGTTAATTTACCCTCAAATTCCGAAAAAGTAAAAAAAAAACTGAATATCTTCAGTTGGTATCGTAATGTTATGCTTAACAAATTCTTGGAACACTCAGTTCATTACACATAGCATCCCTTTAAAATGCACTATTGACCAGGCATCTAAAAAATAAGTAATGAGCTATGTTATACTGTGTTTTCTCCTTCAGAGAGCCTTTTGAAACCATAATCGACACAACTTTTCTTTCATTGGATAAAAGAACAAAGGAAAGAACCAAAGAAGGACAAAAGATGGAAATTCAAAAACTTTCAAATGGACACCACAATGACTTTCAGCATATGGAAGATGGGTATGAGTTCTCTTTGTTTAACTTGGATGTGTGAATGGTCATTAGAAACAGGGAAGGTTTTTTCACATATAGCTCAGGTCTTGGAATGTGTTAGTCACACTTCAGGTAGTCACACCTACCAGAGTCTCTTCACATTACCACATTTCACTAACTGTACAAAAATGTTATTATAATTATACAATACGTGTTGTATTAATAAAGTGTTGTAAGTTCTGTCAGTCATAAAATTTGTTTCTGAAACATTTAAACATCAGATTATACAAGACAAATAATAAACATAATAAAATTAATCTATTTTTTGCAATGGAAGTACAATTACATTTTATTATAAATGGACAACATCCTACACCATAGGTTCCATTAGACCACAAACTCAATTTACATCAGTACAAAGATTACACACAATGCTCTGTTAGCTTTAGATTTATGCATTCTTTTTTTTTACATTTTTATATTTTTCAAATCCATTTTTAGATTTTTTACACGTACATTTATATCAAATGAACAAATATTTGTCTTGAATTTAATTCAAAATTAGAAGAAGAAGAAGTCTAAATATGGGAGAAAGGATGAGGCAAAGAAATATCCACTCAGAAAGGATAATTACACTCAGTGAGTTGCCAATCTATAATGTGATGACTCAAGACTCAGGGAAATTAATGCAAGGGCATGTTTTAATGCCAAAAACATTCATAGGTTCATAGGAGACAAACACTCAAGACTCACTCTTGTTGTGACTTGAATTGGTAGGACATTGGTAGGAGGTTGGATGAAAAAGACAGTCATTGTAGTCCATGGTGATTGCAGAATTCTCAGAATGGGTTTGTGAGTAGGCTAGCAACCAGACAGTCAAATAGGTGACCTAATTAAATGACTTGATGACCAGTTGATGCTAATAATTTACTTTATTCTTTATTTTTGGAAATATTCAGATCATTGCCAGAGCAAGAGGAATTTTTACCACATAAAAGCAATGGGAAGAAACTATCTCAGTTTACAGATGTAAGTGCAACGCTGTACATTTTCGAATCCCATCATATTTTCATTTAATACTGTATGCTTCCATTATTCCTGAGGTTATTTGTGCATATCTTGTAGTTCGAAGGGAAGACCTCGTTTGGAATGTCTGTGTTTAACCTTAGCAATGCTATCATGGGTAGTGGAATCCTGGGATTGTCCTACGCCTTGTCCAACACTGGCATCATTCTTTTCCCGTGAGTAATTCACACTGCATCTCCAGTTCATTCTTGTTTAACACAAGATCACAAAATACTACAGCATAATGTCTCTGATTATTTTGATTTTCAGAGGGCTGGTCGAAGTGCTTGCTCACACACATAGCGCCCTACACTTTCCTTAAACAGTTCCAGGAAGCAGTATTCATATATACTGTATGAGTTATATTCAAACTGTACTCTCTGACATATGTTGTGGCATATGCTATAAAATGTAAGATGTTTATTCAAGAAAGTTTCATTTGTTACTACACATTCAGTTTAGGCTTATAGTTGCTGCTGTGCAGGTTTTCAGTCAGAGTTTATAGTGTGCACATTATTTTTAATCAACAAACATGCATTACAGTACATGGAATTACTCATTGCAGTTACAATGCATAGTCTTTCACATCAGACGTGAGTTGTTAAATAAACTGGGAAAGACTGCGAAGTATGAAGATCAGATGACCAGTGAGAATTTTTTGAAGCCCTGTTATAAAAGAATTATAATGAAAATTTTTAGCTTACAAGTGTTTCCAGATACCTCAAACTTGCTAAACTGACATCACAGCTAATATGACAGATGTTAGCTTTCCCTCCACCTCAGTAAGCTTTTTTCTTTGTGGGGTTTGTTTTACAGGATCTTGTTGACGTGCATCGCTGTTCTTTCATCTTATTCCATACACCTCCTGCTGAGGAGTGCGGGGGTTGTTGGTAAGGCAAGACCCTGGCATCAACGTGCAGACATACCCTCTAGGCTTGTCCCGATCCGATATTTGGATCGGATTGGCCGCCGATATTTGCAAAAAATGCGTATCGGTATCGGATCGGCAGGCACGAGAAAATGCCGATCCAGACTCCCGATCCAGTTTTTTTTTTAAAGTCCGATTCGGGTTTTCCAGCGCACCCATTTAGATAATCCATTCCAGTTTTTGCTGTGTTATCGCCAGTGAGAGTAAAACACCCTCATTTTCCAGCACACCTTCAGCACACTAGCATAGCATCTCCCCAATTTAGCTCCGTGGCATCTCCTAACAATTAAGACGGCCATATTTGAAGTTATTGGTAAAAATGTCAGTTGTGTGGGATTATTTTACCTTAAAGGACGACAAAGACGGAGAGGTAGAGTGTAACATATGCCACAGTAAAGTCAAGTGTGGTGGTAAAGCTGTAAGAACTTTTAATACAACCAGTCTAATCAAGCATTTAGCGAAATACCACCATAAACAACATGAAGCGTTTCTAAAGAAAACCAAAGACAAAAAGAAAGGTCCTACACAACTAACACTGGCAGAAACATTTGTGAAGCGTGTCAAACTGCCACTTTAAAAAAATACAGCACGGCCGGTATCGGTATCGGATCGGAAGTTCAAAAAGCTGGATCGGGACATCCCTAGCTCAGAAAGGGCCTCGTGCCCGCGAGTTGTTAAGAGTTGTTTCTACGCGCAGGTATCCGTGCTTACGAGCAGCTCGGCAAGCGAGCACTGGGACACACCGGAAAAATAATGGCTGCTCTTGTCATAACGATGCACAACATCGGAGGTGAGTTGCTGAGCCAGATTTGATATTTTTGCAGATGCCTGACTAATATGTTATGTGTCTGTTATAGGTTAAATGTTGTACAGTACTGCACATATTGTTGTGATGACGCTATGTCAGACACATTCCTTGTTAGATTAGCTGCCATACCTTCATTCGGGCTACTTCTCTGGAAGCAGAACTCCTACTGGACACATCTGCAGAACTGACATTGGCACTCACTGGTTCTCACATGAGAAGTTTGCATAGTCATCTTACATAATATCCTTTCCTTGGCAATGGAACCTCTGCTTTCTGTGATATTCATCTCCTAAACATTAGAACACCACTGACAATTGTTTATTGTGTAGGTTAAATTACACAATACATGATGGCATTTAGATTGATTTATGTATTTGTAGTAGGCCTATCTGAATAATCTATCTATCTATCTATCTATCTATCTATCTATCTATCTATCTATCTATCTATCTATCTATCTATCTATCTATCTATCTATCTATCTATCTCTCTCTCTCTCTCTCTCGCTCTCTCTCTCTCTCTCTCAGCAATGTCCAGCTACCTCTTTATTGTAAAATACGAGTTACCTTTGGTCATTCAGGCCTTTCTGGGCCTTCATCACAGCACTGGGTAAGTCAAGCAAGAGAGGAAATGTTGCTCATACTCTAGAAAAACATAATTTAAATCACTCCAAAATGAAGCAAATGTAAAAGAGCAGACAGACTCCGATGACACACATAATGCTGGGTGCATTTGTGTTTGTCATTTGTTGGGTGCACTGTTAACAACAGGACCTGTTACCAGGTCTTTTTTAAAGTTCCAAAACTGAGCCCTTAACTGCATGGGCATAATTTGACATATTTCTATTTTTAGGCAGTGGTTTCTGAATGGCAACTATCTGATCATCATTGTATCCATCTGTATTATTCTGCCACTAGCCTTAATGAGGCAGCTTGGTAAGTTTTTGTTTTTTTTACTATATTGTTTTATGTTCTCTATAATGTTATAAATTATAATCTAAAAATAACACAATCCAAAAAAGATATTTCAGAAATTCATGCTTTAAAGAGGTTATGGTTTTGTGTACATGTGTGTTTTATGTGTGCAGTGTTCTTAGGGTCTGAACGATCTTTTGTGTAATTAGTAATATTATCTGTGATGAAGCTAGTCCCTAGGTGGCAAAACATACATAACCTGGAGTAATATAGAGAAATGTACAGTAGAGTAACGTAATGTAGACTAACAGCGTAATGTAGAGTAATGTAATGTAGAGTACTGTAGAAAATAAACAATCACAAATGAATATGATATTTTTAAATTCTGTGATGATGTGTCTATTATAAAGATGCTGGGCGCATACTAGAAAAATACAACAGTAGCCTATTATTGTCCTGGCCACACCTTCTAGATGCTTGATCATTTTTCAGGAAAGCTCAGATATGATGACAAAGCAATAGAATTACACAAGAAGCTCTTAATCAAGGCATAAGATCACGCCACAGGTCTTTCACCTGAACACAAATATCTATATATTCTTTCTTGTTCATGAAAAGCATATTGTTGGACCACAATTAATGTTGAGTCATGACGTGTGCTTATAGGATATCTGGGATATACTAGCGGTTTTTCTCTGACATGCATGGTTTTCTTCCTCATCTCGGTGAGTAACATGAGAAATATCTCTCAGGGAATCATGATGATCATTCATTTTATTATTGTTTTTACAGTTTTTCTCAGTCAATTTAGTTCATTTCTCACATCATGATTTACATTGGGATCACAAGTGCATTTCTCAAAACAGTTAGTGCAAACAGCAAAACTCAATGAAATACCTGCAAAAGCAGATACTTCACTCAAAATTCTTTGTTTTTGCCCCAAAAGCAAATATTTAGGTCAGTCAGTTTGTCAGTGTCATCAGAGTATCTAGTCTGTGTGCCATTGCCTATGAACAAGGCAGTCAAAATGCTTAGTCATGTTGTCAGTGCAACTTTGTCACAGTCAAGTGCAGACTTTTGATGTCAAGAACGCTGCACATTCTGTGGTATATCAAATATATGTTACACACATACAAAGTTACATGGAACACAAAGTTACACATGACTGTATGTGGGAGACTGATAGAAAGAAATTGGACTGGAATCAAATTTGTACAGCAATATTGTTCACACTGCAATTTGTTGACAAAAACAAATGTCATTGAAATTCAGAAAAGACAGACAATTGACTGTAAAAACTGTAAAATTAGAAACTTACTCTACACATTCAAAACAACCTGAGCACATACAGCAGGGGTGCTCATTACGTCGATCGCGATCGACCGGTCGATCGCGAAGGAAGTGTCGGTCGATCGCGAAGGAATGTGCGTAGATCGCGTCACATAAAATAGTAGTAGATGAATCGCACATCTGCTCTGACGGTTGTATTTTGATTGACATTCGCGGTAGCCAATCTGCAATCCACTCAACAAATTACGATCGCCACCCCCCCCCCCCCCCCCCCCCCCGCTCAACAAATTACGTTCGCCCCCCCCCCCCCCCCCCCCCCCCCCGCTCAACAAATTACGTTCGCCGCCACCCCGGTAGATCTTTCTGACTTGGTCATCTTATAAGTAGCTCGCAAGCTGAAAACTGTGAGCACCCCTGACATACAGCCTCCTCTTGCTGTGTGAAAATGGAACCTCTGCCCCCCTATGAGCTACTCTTGATATCCTATATGGTACAAGATTGCAAAAATGCAAAACAAAAAATGAAATACAGTAACATGTCAGAATTAATGTCAACATACAGCATTACAGCAGAGAGCACATTTCTGAATGACATACATGTTTTCTCTATGAAATATTTGAACGACTGAAGACACAGTTGTTCTTCCAATATTCAGCTGCACCCAGCGACCAGCTTCAGCCATTTGGAGACTAAGATTTACATGTAAAACATGGTCCACAATTGTTGCCCTCGTCTATAAATGTTTGCCAATTACTGTAAAGGTTCATGAGACGCAGCTCTGACCTATGGTTGAGACCAGTGGTTGATCTAAACCTTCACCAATTCCCTTTCTTACTGTAACTCAATGTTCACTTGCAGCAAACAATTTAATCAAATTAGGATAAATTACCAAAATGTAACAAAAAAAGTAAACTAAATAAATAAATGTAAAACGATGCCTTAGAGATTATGACAACATGTTCAGCACTTTTGCATATAATGACCTAGGTGATGAATTCAACAGACAATCCGTACAACACATTTTGATAAACATGACATAAGCAACTGATAATGTCAAAAGCAACAGACAATTGTCCATGTCCATTTGCAAAATGTACAAAAGCATTTGCAAAATGTGAAACACAATGAGAAATGCAATTATGATGTGCACAAGTGACAAGAAGATGTGGAGATTGAATGAACAGTTTTGAGAATTTCAATTCTGATCTGAGAAATGAACCAAATCGACTGAGAAAAACTAAGTGCAAAGATTCTGAGGTTTGCAATGATTTATTTTCAATGACTAATGCATTAAAAAAAGGATAAGAGAAAGGATTAAGATATCTGCCATTTCAATTTTGAGCTGCATAGGTCAACATAAAACAGTTCCTTATTATAGAATGAAAGTGATCTGCTTGAAGATGTGGGAACATTGTATGTTATGGGACTGAACTAAATTTCAGCCTTGTATGGTCTTGCAATAATGTAATTCTGTATGTAGAAATGGCACAGTTATGAGCATTAAAGAAAACAGTAATTCAGAATATTGGATTAGAAGAATCAAGTGTTTAGATCAAGCAGATCAAGTCTATGTTAAGATGTTATGGCTTATGAAATCTGCCCTCTCACCCCCTCACCATCTCTCTTCTCTAGGTCATCTACAAGAAGTTCAACATCCCCTGCCCCCTGGAGGGCTTCAGCAATTACACAGCAACCAACACTTCTATAGATGGACAATGTGAGGCTCAATACATCACAATCAACCAGCAGGTCAGCAAAAGAACAATTTTCTCTACATAAGTATGACTCATCTGGGTTTGGTTGAAGGCTACTTACAGTATTTATAGAAAATACCCAGCTTAGCAAACGCTCGGGGCATCATGTTTCCAAGCAAGTGGTGGCCTGATTATTTAGTGACAGTATGGAAGCCGTCCAGGAAGCCTCCGTGCGCATCGTGCTTTGGGATGAATGACACCTCGGGATTATTCGGCCTAATTTTAGTTGTGCTTGAATTGGCTTGCAGACGGCCTACACAGTACCCATCCTGGCCTTTGCGTTTGTGTGCCACCCTGAGGTGCTGCCTATCTACACTGAGCTCCGCAAGTATGTTCATTTGCAATTACACAAATGCAGAATGCATTTGCAATTACACTGCATATAGGAATTACAATTTCAATTGCATTGAAATTACAAGTAGTATCAAAGGTGCATGTTAAGTAATTCTAGGGAAGTACTTGTGCTGCACTCACACTGCATATTACGTGGGTGCTTATCTGTTACTTATGGAAATTTTGGCAGTCTGGAAACTGTATTCAATACTGTACTTGTCTCTTAAAAGCCCGACTAAGCGTCGCATGCAGGCCATTGCCAACGTGTCCATCCTGGGCATGTTTGTAATGTACCTGCTCACGGCCATCTTTGGATACCTCACCTTCTATGGTAAGCCAGTGCTGCCTGATACATACAATAACATCATCTGTATTAAGTGTCACTGTGTGAATTATTCGCATAAACCTCACTCGCTTTAGTCAACAAACTCTTACGTCATAGGCCTCAAAACAGTCCCATTACCCACTTCTTGTTTTCGGTTCACTTAAGGACATTTAAAGTGAGCCTTTTCTCTCTGTTTCATGCACACAGCAAGTACAGAAGCAGAGCTGCTGCACACCTACAGTAAGGTGGACTCACTTGACATCCTGATCCTGTGTGTGAGACTGGCCGTGCTGGTCGCTGTCACGTTGACAGTGCCCGTCGTGCTCTTCCCGGTAACAGAACCCTTCCTGTTGGACTTGTCATAGGTGGAAATGTTGCTTGTTTGTTTTTGGTATTAATAGAGCATAATAATATACGTCTGTAGACACTCATGACGGGATCTGGTTCAGCGGTTGCTAAAAATGTTGTGAACTGCCTATATTGTTAGTCCAAATTCTGTACTAACCCTGCCATCCAAATGAGCCAAAAAAATTAAATTCTGGCTCTCCTGCAAGAACCGCTTATACATACATACTAAAATATTATACTAACATATTATACTAACATATTCATTCCACTCTTAAAATAAGATGAATGAACAACTCCCAGAACATGATGGATGGTGTGAACATGACTAGTGTTCCTTTCATTCAGATTCGTCGGGCCCTGACTCAACTGCTGTTCCCTGAAAAGCCTTTCCACTGGTGTCGGCACATCTCCATCGCCGTGTGCCTCTTGATTTTTGTCAACCTTCTTGTGATCTTTGTGCCTAACATCCGGGACATCTTTGGCATCATTGGTAAGTCCTATAGGTAGACCTTAAGTAAAAGTGAATGCGATAAGCCGAGGAACATTTGGATGAGCCTATTAATACGCTTGTGTGAAAAGGTCTTTGGTTATGTACTGAATTGTAAATGTGTTTTTTTTTATCTTGTGATCTGTGTCTTCAGGGGCCACCTCAGCACCAAGCCTGATCTTCATTCTCCCAGGACTTTTCTACATCCGCATTGTTCCAAAAGAGCAGGAACCAACATTCTCAAGACCAAAGATCCAGGTGTGCATCGAACCATTGCTTGAATGAATGAATGAATGAATGAATTTTTTGTCTGAATGGAACTCGATGACAAACCTCGTGTTCATATTCCTTCTTGATCTCTTTCCAGGCTGCCTGCTTCACTGCACTGGGTTTCATCTTTATGTCCATGAGCTTAACCTTCATAGCCCTGGACTGGATCAATGGCGAAAGTCGCAGTGGAGGGGGACATTGATTTCCCAGCCACGAACACACCAGGGTCCAACATGCCTGCTCAGCAGAACGCCATCCAGCTGTCCTCTCCTGACAAACCTGGATTGGAATTGGAGAGAACCGCCAAAGTAAAAAACAACCCTGATAGGCTGGACCCATCTTATCTCTAGTCTCTTACCCCAGTGAGAGTGGGTAGAACCTGCCCATCCCACCGTTAAAATTAAAACAGAAACGTTCTGTGGTGGAGGATCTTGCAGAATATGATGATGTCACATATCTCTGTGGCAGCTACTTCAGATGAAGACCCTGCATGCAGTCACTTGCTTTGACAATCCTAGTAGACAAATGGCAGTTATGTTTCTGTTGGAAAATAGATACAGATTGTACAAATCCACAACAGCTGTAAGAACAACAGGTTGAACAACAGCTGTAAGAAAAGGAGATTATTTAGAAAAGAAAGTGGATAGATAAATTTTAGCCCTTCTGGAAAAAATGGAAAAAAACATGTTCTGTGTTCTCCTGCTTTACAAAAATTACACAACTTTTGTTGATCCTGTCCAGTTTTGGCTCAAAGTTAAAGACACGGTGGCATAGAAAAGCACCGCAGTTTCTTTTGTTTCAGTCAGATCTAATACACTACAATGTAATGAGGACCCATTACTAAATGGTCTAAAAATTGGTTTGATAATGGCTTAGGACTTGAATGAAGTCTTTGAAGTAAGTCACAAAGTGCAAGATTTGAGTATCAAAACCATGCAAGGGAAAAAAAAAAACGCAACCAAAGCAAAACCAAAGAATATATATATATATATATATATATATATATATATATATATATATATATATATATATATATATATATATATATATATATATATGAATATATATGATCAAACTTAAAGCTACAATCAGAGATTTCTAATTATCTCTGTTTGCATCAATTACAGGCTGTTAAAGCTGCTAATGTTTGAGAATAACTCCTTCGATAGCATTCAGAGTGCCATGTACACCAGACAATAACACTGGCAAATCTTGTGCCTTTTAAAGTATTGCTGCGTTCTGAGCTTTGGCTATACATTTTACAGATTTTTTTTTCAGGGTGCAAAATACTATCAAAAAACCTCTCTTATGATTCAGTACTGAAACAACTGTTCTGAAACCCCTGATTTTGGGTTTTAAACTTACTGGACAAATTCTAAACCAAAGAATTAGTTTTAGACATTTCAACACACCTTTTTTGCTTGTCTGTGTATTTAAGATTACATTTCATTTGCATAACAAGTCAGAGGTACGAGAAAGTACAACTTGTTGTAGTAATGGAATTCAGTGTTGAACTGATACTTCACAAGTGAATTTCAGGATGACTCTCTCAAAAGAAGTTCATTTGTTATGTTTTAAGGTGTTTATTTATAACCATGCTTTCCAGAAGGATCTCACTATCACCAATCCATCTGATTCAGTTGTAACTGATGTACAGTGAATGACTAAAGCTCAGTAATGTATGTTTATGCATCATCCATCACTTCCCCAGTGTATTCATGCTGACATTTCTGAGCCACAGATAAAACCTGAATCAATATCTAAGAAAATGCTTTAGGAAAACAGAAAGAAGAAAGAATAGAAAACAAAAATAATGTTTCTTTCCTTCTTATATTGTTCTTATGGGAATATAAAGCAGTCCAGGTTTTAAAAACAAAAGGAATGGCAGTCAATTGCTTTTCCTCATGGTCTACAGAAAACTGTGAAGGAAATGGTTCATTGTAGCATACAATTTCAGGAGCAGGAGCGGTCCAGTGACTAATCTTTGCCATTATTATGATGAATCAACTAAGACAAATCTGAAAGCTTGTTTAATGAATATCCTCACTAACAAAAATCAGCATTAAGAAGATGGTACAAACACAAACATGGCCTGACTGCTCTTCTTAAAGGCTGTAAAATAACTCTTATTTAGTCTCCCCTTTTCACTATTTGCCAAATAAGCCCCCTAAGCAATCTTTTACTCTCTGTTATAAGCCGTGTAAACTATATCTGCATTAGTGCTCCTGTAGTCCACCCCACTGATGCGCAATTGAAGTTATTTCTATGAATCGCTCCAAGCCGAGGCGGCCTTTCTTCTTCATCTAACAGCGTTGCTGATGCACGCGAGGCATCTCTGGCGTGGTCATGTTATCTTTATATGTCAGTACCTCAGCACTTGATGATTGGTGGAGTTTATCTTAAACGTGCAGACTATACCAGTTCTGTTGTTTTTTTTTTTTTTTTGTGTTTTTCTTTTTTTTTTGTGCCAAATGCCTAAATGCCTCGTGGATTACACTCGCTCAGCCCAGAAACCACGCCTGAGCGATTCTCTTTAACTTGTGAAACAAGTGTTCAAATTTGTGCACTCTAACTTTGCTCTCTTTTTTTCCTCCTTCTAACCCCCAAAAGGACCCATGACAATTATTTGCTTTCCCCTGGCAATCCTGCTATGCTTAAATATTGCTAATTATTATGTGTAGTAATCTTGGTATAATTTCTCTTCTCAGCTCTACTCATTTTAAGTCAGTTTAAAAAAAGTGCCAATGTTTCATGAAGAGACACTTGCAACTTTATTGTGACATCCAGTGACACCAAAGATACTTGATGAAGCAACTCCAGCTTTATTTTGGTTTACTGAACTGGCTCCTGATTTGGTGCTTGCCGTTCTCAATAAAAATTAATTGTAAGTATTAATGTGTGGTATGTCTGTCTTTGTTTTCCTCGGAATACCGAGAGCATCTAGCATTTGCTGGTATCAACCATGTAATTGCAGGAGTTGAAATTTTCAGTAGTCTTGCTGTAGAGAGAGTGTAGAGAGGGTGTCTGATGTGCAGGTTTTGCTAGGTGAAGGTGCGACACATGTTTTGTTGCGATTCACTTTGTTCTGCTTCCTCTGTGATCTGTGTCAAACTTGAGTTTGTAGGACCTCGTAGCTGTTAGGGATATCCAAGATTCGATGGTGGCAGAGGTCACATGAAACGCCAGCCGTCGTTCTCCACATTTTGTATTTAATGGTGTTCCTACAAGGCTGGTTCACATGAAGTAATAGTATTTACGCTGAAGGACCATTTTCAGAAGAAACAGCATAAGCACAGATAAAGCGCCATATCTGGTAGGTTGGGGCCCAGCTGTATGTGTTATTTCCTGTTTATCAGGAAACCATGAATGCATTAGCAGATGAAATATCCTATCTTAGCTTAAATTCAGTGCAACTATAAGTCACAGTCAGTGCAGACAGTATATTCTGATGGAAACTAGCTAAGCTTTTGATTTCAAGAATACTGCTCATTCTGTGGTATATCAAATGAAACATGCTACACACAAAATACAAACTTACACAGAACACAAAGTTACACATGACTGTATGTGGGAGACTGATAGCAAGAAATTGGACTGGAATCAAATTTGTACATCAATATTGTTTGACTGTATTGTTCACACTGCAATTTGTTGACAAAAACAAATCTGATTGATATTCAGAAAAGACCGACAACTGACTGGGAAAACTGTAAAATTAGAAACTTACTCTACACATTCAAAACAACCTGAGCACATACAGCCTCCTCTTGCTGAATTGTGAAAATGGAACATCTGCCCCCCCTATGAGCTAGTCTTGATGCCCTATATGTTATAAAAATGCAAAACAAAAAATGTACAGTAATACAGTAACGTCAGAATTTATGTCAATGTGCAGCATTACAGCAGGAAGCACATTTCTGAATTACAGTACATCTATGTTTTCTCTATGAAATGTTTACTGTAATGATTGAAGATACGGTTGTTCTTCCAATATTCGGCTGCACCCAGTGACCAGCTTCAGCCATTGTAAGAGCATGATTTACATGTACATTTACATGGTCCAGAATTGTTGCCCTTATTTCACTGTTTTGTCCCCTCAGCCTTATCCCACAGTCTTACCCCTCTACACCACATAGTCTTACTCCTCTACACCACATAGTCTTACCCCTCTACACCACACAGTCTTACTCCTCTACACCACACAGTCTTACCCCTCTACACCACAGTCTTACCCCTCTACACCACAGTCTTACTCCTCTTCTTGGCTATTCACCCTATACATGGCCTCGTCTTTCCATTATGAGACTTTATGATACTGCAGTGTTTAGTGTCTATAAATGTTTGCCAATTACAGTAAAGGTTCATGAGACGCACATCTGACCTATGTTTGAGACCATTGGTTGATCTAAACCTTCACAAATTCTCTTTGTTACTGTAACTGAATGTTCACCTGAAAAATATTTAATCAAATTAGGATAAATTACTAAAATGTAACAAAAAAACTAAATTAATAATTAAATGTAAAATGACTCCTTAGAGATTATGACATGTTCAGCACTTTTGCATGTAATAACCTAGGCAATGACCTAAAGACTAAATGTTTTGGGGGGTAAGACAATTCAACAGACAATCCGTACAACATATTTTGATAAACATGACATAAGCAATTGATAATGCAAAAAACAACAGACAATTGTCCATGTCCATTTGCAAAATGTTAAACACAATGAGAAATGCAATTATGATGTACACAAGTGACAAGGAGATGTGGAGATTAAATGAACAGTTTTGATAATTTCAATTCTGATCTGAAAAATGAACCAAATCGACTGAGAAAAACTGTAAAACTAAATTTGTAGCTGATAAAGGTTTTCAGACTTTCTGAAACAGAGCAGCAATCCTCACTGTCAAACATTTGACTTTTGTCCACCTTTCCATTCACTTGGACACTTCTCCAAATCAGAGAATACGTTAGCTTAGATTTCCTGATGATTCAGACAGATAGCATGACTGCAGTGGGATATAGTGAAGTGAAAGTGTAAAATGTAATTTGTGGCCAGGTTCGTAGAAATTGCTCCCTGGTCAACCATTGGTTTTCTGTTAACCTTTACAATGGTTTTAGTGGGAACGTAAGCATCCTATATAATAGCACATTACTATTTCAAGATTTTTTTATTGTCTGAAAACTCATTGGTGCATGTCCATGCATTTCTAAAATAAGCTGAATTCACATAGCAGAGGTCCATACATGAACTGAGCTGGTAATTGTTCTATTTAGTTTGTAGCTAATAACTGCATGGGATGAATTCCCCTTTGGGCAGTCCCAGAGCTGTGAAGAAAACCCCTTAAAAGTACAACCATGGACAGGCTCCAGATTTAAATACATTTAAACAAAATATTCTTTAAATGTAGAATTATAAATGTAATGTAAATCCTTTCAACATCAAAACCAAAAAGAATCCAAATAAGACAATGGGCTAATGAGATGGTATCCACTGCAAAACAAACACACACATGTTATATTTTATGCACAAAAGGCTGCCTTTGCAATTGGCATGCTTGGTAATCAAAATATACTTAAATATGTAAATAGATTTGCCCATTTGGTGGTGTTCAAGACAATAGCACAAAAAGAGATTTCTCACCATCTGTCAAAGACAATCAGAAGGAGACTGAAAACAAATCCTCGCAAAATATTGATCCTTGCAATAAATGGAAAAGTCAGAATATTACAAGAAGATTCAGTCAGTGAGTTGGCTTATCTTTTATATCAAGAGTTGGCTTATCTTTTATATCAAACTTGCTTTGGCTGCATATGCAAATCTTTTCAAAAGCTCTGCCTGTGAATTATGACATTGCGGCGTTTATGAAAAACACCACAGGAGATTTACATGAAACCCAAACAAACTCCCCACTCAGCAAACAGGCTTAAACCAAAGTGACTACTTCCTCGTTAGAGTCAGACCATGGCCTATCCTAGGCCCTCGCTGAACAGATATGCTCTGTGGTTGCTCTTCCTGTTCTCTTAGGCTAACACACTGACATCATACCAGAGAACACGGAAGTCCCAGTTCCCTCAACCTCTCTCCCATCTTTAACGGATCTAAGCACAGCAAACCAAAGTGTAAAGTTGGGGCCCAAGGACACTCGGTCCAAGGGTCTGCGAATCGTCTCCACCCCCAGCGAGGAGAGATGAGCAAGGGAAAGTCAAAGGGGCAGGACAACGTGCCCAGCTCTCTCCTCAGCATCCACGAGAATGAACGTGTTGTGGAGCTCTTAGGCCGGAGATGTGTGGTAAGAATGGCGGTCTTACTGTCAACTCAATCTGACTGGGGGAGGGAGGGAGGTGTTATATGTGAACTGCAGCTATAACTTATACGAACAAGTTGAGAAGCTGGTAGCGGGACAATGGCGTGTTGGTTTTCAAGAGTGATGTTTTGTCAAAGGCAGAGAGATGGAGCTTGTTACTGCTGATAGTTATCACTCCAGCCCCTAGTGTCATTGATTGATGTCATGGCTTCATTTTAATCTCCATTGTTTACCTGATGCAAAGACCTTGCAGATTTGATTGGCTGCATTTTATATTTATTTTAATTTGAGAACATAATCTGACAATTTTCACATATCTACACGAGTATATCTTTTTAATGTGTTCAATGTGTAATTCTGGAAAAAAAAGATAAACATGATGGGTAGTTGCACGGATCATTACATGCTTTGACATATACATGCTTTGACAAGATCATCTTCAAGAAATGTTGAGACTTGTTGAGTGTGTTAAAAGCGGCATACATGTACCATAAAAGGTACATCTACAGGAAGTATGTTACAGGCAACTTCCTGTTGTGGTAGAGAGGATATTTACATGCACATGCATCTTTCTCTTCAGGACTTCAAAATGAAAATAAAAAAATTTAAATGACGTTTTCCTCAAAGTGTCTCTCTGTCTCCTTGCGTTTATATACATATGTGTTCATTTGTGTGTGTGTGTGTGTGTGTGTGTGTGAGACCACAGAGTCTGGCTACCTCTGTGGTGCAGCTCTACATGGCTCTGCCCCACAGTCCGGCACACTGGAGTCTCCAGCACACAGGAGTGGTGTGTTTCGTGAAGGACAATCCCCGCCGCTCATACTTCATACGCCTCTTTGATATCAAGGTCTCTCCTACAAACACTCTTCTATGATTTCCTCCACATCGCCGCCTATTTTGCTGTGAATACTATTCGTCCTATGAGGGCATGCATATGTTTGTATGTGCAGTAAGTGTATGTGTGTGGATTTGATACATTTTAGGAGGGAAAAATAATCTGGGAACAGGAGTTGTATAATCAGATGATATTCTCCAGCCCAAGGCATTATTTCCACACTTTCTCTGCTGATGTGAGTATATAATTCTCCCATCACTGTATAATGAGGTCAAGGATCAGCTGGTACCTACATACTGACAGTGGTTAAAGCTCATGGTTATTGTGGTTAAAACTCTCAGCTCATTAAAAAACAATGGCTCATATATATGATACCCTCAAGCATTCAGTAGAACTGCTGATTCTGCAGTGCATAAGCTTTTATGTCACAAGCACAAGTAAAATTGATATGTGACCATCACACTGTAGTAACAGGTAAATAGCTTAATAGATGAATATTGTTCTTGAACAATAAAAATACAGATGTTGATAGTAAAATATTTCGAGTTTTATTCTCAATTGACATAGTCTGTATGTTTCAGGATTGCCAAGTGGGTCTGAACTTTGCGGACGAGCAGGAATCAGAGTCCTTCAGAAACGCGATCGAGGAAAAGATTAGCCAAAGAGTAAACCGCAATGGTGACTCCCCAACACTATCACACATCACAGCCAAACACTCCTCTGCATCCCACACTCTCACCAGCCCCCTCACCAGTATCCATCTGTGTTTCTGTTCCATTAGAAAAGAGGCACCATGCTCCAGGTGAAGGTACGCATGTGCTAGGGATGTTCTGCACCTTTCAATGTCATTTCTTGTGCTGGATAAACTAACCATTTTTTTCCACTGTCAGAAAAACGGGCACTGCCACCTCCACCCCCGCCATCAAATGGTGAGTACTAAGTTAGCACACATTACGGGCATAAAGTACCCTGCAACTGTCACAGATGCTTCCTTTGTCAAAGCACTGTAAAAACTTTGCCACCTGGGCTGACGCATGTTTCGTATGAATCTCCTACTGCTGGATGCCTTGATAGTGTATCATTTTTGTGTGGTCCAGGCCTTGTTTCGCAGTAATTTGGGTACTGAGCATTCCATCGTTTAGTAAATGTTCTTGTATGTTTGCACTCACCCTGAACTCACCCTGAACTCATCCTGAACTCACCCTGAACTCACCCTAGACTCACCCTGAACTCACCTTGGATGTTGTTGATTTTGCCACAACAAAAATTGTGGCTTCGGTGACGCTGGTTGTTTAGCATGGATATTTGTCTCTGGTCCGACCCAGGTCCAGTGGTGCAGCCCAGTAACATGGCTACCGTGGACATCCAGAACCCAGACATCCTGCCTTCACGCTACCCGCCCTCCCACGGTCCCCCTGCCCTCTCCGTCCTTGATGGGCAAGGGGAAGAAAGACAAGAAGGGCAAGAAGAAGGGGCCGCGGCTCACGAAGGCTGACATTGGGGCTCCCAGCGGGTTCAAGTAAGCAGGCTGTCTTCACAGCAAGACTAGTGGCTGGCATGCTCGTTATCTGCACCCATCTCACTTTGACATTTCTTTGACCGTCAGGCATGTCACACACGTCGGGTGGGATCCTAACAGTGGCTTTGATGTAAGATGTAAAAGCATTTCAATTTGGCTGACACACACACACACACACGCACACACACACCCCCACACACACACACACGCAATGTTTGTAAAAAAACAAATGGTATTCTCCTATGTTGTAGACCACCAATTTAGACCCAGACCTGAAGAAGCTGTTCTCATGTGCCGGTATCAGTGAAGACCAGTTGACAGACAAAGAGACTTCCAAACTTATCTATGACTTCATTGAGCAGTCGGGGGGGCTGGATGCTGTTAAAGAGGAGATGAGAAGACAGGGTGAGACTTAGAGACTATAGGAATCATTAAAAACCATTATAAAGGCTTCAAATCTTTTACATCCATTACAATTTACCCTATATAAAATGCTGATGTACCCATTATACCTTTTCCCCTCAACCAGATGTGATCATCATTGTTTGATACTGTTACCTTTATTTCACGTTAACTGAGTTTTGAACTTGTCGTTCACAACATTGATGATTCTGCTGTCCACACAGACGCCATGAGTCCTCCCTCTCGGAGTCTGCCTCCAGTCCCAGGGGCCCCTGTTCCTCCTCCTTCTCGAGGGGACAGGGGTCTCCCACCTATCCCTGGCCAACCCCCACCAACTCCGCCATGCCGTAACCAGAGAACTCCGCAACGTGGTGCACTCCCACCACCTCCTCCTACCACAAGGGTTGGCCCTCCACCTCCCCAACCAGCATGTACCCCAACACCCCCACCCCCTCCTCCTCCTCCCCCACCTCCCCCAGCTATGAGCAATAGGAGCCCTTCTTCAGCCCCTGTCAGTCCTTCTTCACCTGCGCCTTCAGCAGGAGGAAGAGGAGCTTTACTGGACCAGATACGACTGGGAACCAAACTAAAGACTGTAAGATTAAGCGCCATTATTAAACACGACAGCTCTCTCTCTCTCTCTTTCTGTCACACATGAGCACGCGTCCACAATATTATCATTAAGCAAATTATTAATCAATATTTTGTGGACGACAGAGTGTTCATTAATATAGTTAGTCAGGACACTATAACTGACAGTGTCTCCTATTATCACTGAAGCTAATATAGACATATATAGGACCAATTCTTTTTTTTTAAGTGGCTTTTAAAGGAAAACAATCTTTTTCCTCTATCCGCCCTGATATAAAAATATACCATGTTTTATTGAGTTCAGGCTTTAACAGGTACGAATGTTGTTTGATGCTGTTGGATGTTCTCAGGTCACAGAAAGTACCGATCCTCAGTCTGCACCACAGGACCAGGGTGGAGAGGGCATCGTGGGAGCTCTGATAATGGTGATGCAGAAAAGAAGCAAAGTCATTCACTCCTCAGGTAAGGTTTTAAATGGAAGACTGCATGGGTGCAGATGTTGCTCTCGGAGCTCATAGATGATGGATTTCCCCCAGAATACTAATCCCATGAGTGTTGTGTGTCAATGGCTCTTTCCTTAGAAGATGAAGAAGTTGATGGGGGCGATGATGACGACGATGATGAGTGGGACGAATAATCGCAATGTTCATGTTCAGCACACACACACACACAAATAAACACAGACTCTTTAGTTTAGGAACAGTGCGTGGCAAGGTGGGCACATTATGGGTAATTAAAACAAAGAATGCAGTAGATCAAATCTAGGATTGTATGTAATTATTATTTTTGCAAGGCTTTAATGGAACAGGTTGTGAAGAGTCTTACAAGAAATGCATAATCTACTTTTAGGTGTATTTAAAAACATTTAATAAAGCAAAGTTCAGCATTTTGCTGTCCTTGGTCAATTTTTGTACATGAGCCCAGTCACTGAGGGTGTAAAAGATGAGATCTCAGCCAAGCACCTATGGGTAAAACATGAAGTGGTTTAGCCCTTCATGTGTAAGCATTTCCTTTCTGAAAGGCCCACCTCCTCTACTTAACATGTTCCTTATGTGATCTTGGCAAACACACAGTAATGACACCAACCCCAACTTTACACATATCTGGAAATGGAACCAAAACATGTGGATTGGGTGTGACAAGGCAAAGGAGCCACACTCCCTCTACAGGGTTGAGATGGTATTGCAAAGGTTTACACAATAATACAACAATGTAATGTACAAATGGCTTTATCCTCCTGAAGTGGGGAAAAATAAATTGTACGGATTCTTTTCAGTGCTCAGTTTCTAAGATTTTATAAGAGTCGTATAAATGCTTTAAAGGTCAATAACAATAAGTTAAATAAGAACAAATACAGCAGTTTATTGTTATGATTACAAAACATCTGAGACTCCCCAACCTCACAATATCATCATAAAATTATATTAATTACAAACAACCACATTCATTTACACTAACACAAATACTGTGAATACATAGAAGAAATAGTGTAAGATGCAGCCATTTTTCTGTTTAGTTTGAGAAACACTATAGCAACGATACGAAAGAACACATTCTCCTTTAGCCAACATTTCAATGCACTGGGAAACATTAGGGTTCGTACTTCTGTTCCTGGTGGCTACCTTCTATGGCCTGAAAACAGTGCAGTTCCTTTCCTTTCTGTGTTTTTGTGCCACAGCTTGGTCTCTAAGGATGGGCATTTAGGCCCCAACCTCAAATATTCTCTTGAGACTGTTTTTATAATTATTGGCAGGACATTCTCACAAATGTGCTCTTCAGAAACATAGCTTATATAGAACTACAGTCCTCAATCTTTTCACTGCATGAATATTGCTGATGTCCATAGATTTTTTTATAAAATAGGTGGTATGTCCACTGTAATTTCACTGCTTTAAGCCAATTGTCACTTCTAGGATGTTGTTTTTTATCTGCATTTATTCCTCACATCTTCCTCATCTTATTGCCAAGAATAAACATGCTTCCTGCATGGTAACATTAGTTATGTTCAGAAATTCCCAGAAACTGGCATCATTTTATAAAAGCATCTCTCCATATGCTATGTGTCTCTATAATCTGGTCCTGTTAGTGAATACATACAATAATAACTGACATTCTGTCCCCCTCCTCCTCAAAAGGAGCATAAGTCACAACTCACATGAGTATATACATTCTTAAAATAAATACGACATGTGGTAAAGCAAAACAGAAAGGCAGAACAAGAGTGAGAGAGAGATTTACAGAGACAGACTGACAGAAAGAGAGAGAGATAGATAGATAGATAGATAGATAGATAGATAGATAGATAGATAGATAGATAGATAGATAGGATCAAGGAGAGAGGAAGTGATAGAGAGAAAGGAATAGAATTTTAGGATAGAACTGAACCCTGACTAAAGACAGATGAGACCACGTAAACACCTACTGTTTCTATGTACATCCGTAATAATCATACACAGCACAGAGACGGTCTTTATACACAAGCAAAACATAACCACAGTTAACCATAGAAAATGTCTACTGCTCATATGCAAAAAGAACTACTTTTGTGTTCAGCTGGGTGTTTCTTGAAATCTGAGATAGAAGGGAAGCAAAAATAGAAGGGAAACTGCACTAAAACATCCAGCACCTGTCCTCTCCAAGTGAGTGATGTTTGTGATGAGACAAAAATCCTCTCCTCTTTTCTCAGTACAGAATGTTGCCTACCACTATCTAATTCACTTCTGTACACATGGGCATGTAATGTTGCCTACCACTATCTAATTCACTTCTGTACACATGGGCATGTAATGTTGCCTACCACTATCTAATTCACTTCTGTACACATGGGCATGTAATGTCATCTTGACTTGTTCTCGCTGTTTTTTAGATAAGCCAAATATCTCTTTGATTGTTTTATTAATATAAAGGAAGAGAGTGCTAATCTCAATCTGCACTACAATATTTACATTTTTCTTTCAACTGTGAATCCCTGGTACACAGGAGAGTGGCGGATTTTGGTCCATTATTTTTGTTATTTTGGCAGAAATGTGCCTTTTTGTTCAGAAAAGAAATAACATCATCTGAACAAGCCTACAACTACCTCCTATTCCAAATTCGCTTTAATCATTTAGTAGCTACTTAAAAATCACTTGGTGATAATGATCAACGTGCGGCAGAAGATTTTGTGAACATTGGGCATTACAATGTGCACTATATTCATTGTTATGACACTTGAGTTCCAGACTTTAAAATATTTGCTACTGTACTTTGTCTGATGCAGACTAGCTCAAGAATCCTCTCAAAATATTAATACGAACAAAAAGGAAGATGTTTACCAAGAATGGAGCTTTACCATATATTTAAAAACTTTCAAAAATCACAAATACTAGAAGCCTTTACTGTTATCCTGATTATTAAATTACCCTTGGTCTTGGTACCATAAAAGGTTGGTCAAAATCATGTCAGAATGTATCATGTCATAATTATAACCTCGAAGGGGAAAAGGCTTCTGTTTGAAGATATGCAGGCGACAGAGTGCCGCGGATCAGAGTGGAATCATGTAGAAATTCTCCACAGCAATCTTTCCACTGCTGTGCTACGCAGGCTGAGGATCATCAAGCATTTGAACCATCGCAGCGAGCTTTAAATGCTAGCGACGTCAAGTGCCAGTTTTATGAGGACAATGTTTGTGAAATACTGACTGTTGTGAACCTGCAGTAGTAGTGGCAGTGCGGCGGTCACTTGGCTGAAGTGTGACTGGTGATCATTTAGCTGAAGTGCAAAAAAAGCATTTAAAAATTAATTTGTGCATGTTATAATATGTAATATGGTACAAACCAGTTTTCCTAAGGTTTGAAGAAGCATTCAGAAAAAAATATTACAGTTGTGATTCGGGAAACTTGTGACATGGGTAATACAGCTCTAATAGAAGCCAAAATACCACTGAACTGAAGAGCACCATTAAAGCACCGTGTCCTCATTGACTTTGCTCAATATGCCATGTGAAAATCAAAATTCATCTTGAGATTCGAATCTGTCTGCTTTGACATAACAAATGGACACAGGGTATGAACACTTGATTTCGCTCCAGACATCAGTGGCGTTACCTGTCCTGGTCACGCAGTGTACAGAACGTTTTTGTGGAAGGTGGTCACTGCGTACGCATCCCCTGGGGTTCCTGGGGTTCCTCTGTGTGTCTGCGGTTGGTGCGTTTGGGTTTATGTGGCTGTGCAGGGCTCTGTTGCTGCTGCCAGTAGGATTGGCAGTACTGGTTGATCAGACGCACTTCCGGCTGAGGGGGAAACTGGGTGGCTGCGTGCGGGGTCTGGGGTGGGGGCGGCGGAGGAGGTGGGTGGTGCTTGTGGGCGTGCTGTTGATGATTGGCCGAGTCAGAGGGGCCGTCCGGTGCAGTCAACGCCTCCACAATCTCGCGGTCCAGGATACGCAACGCCACCCGCGCCACCGTGTGCTTGAAGTTGTTCTCCGTGGCCAGGCAGTGGTAGACACCGGCGTCTGATTCGACGAGAGACTTCAGTAGGACGCCGTGTCCCGTCTTTAGGATGTCTTTATCCCGACTGAGCTGTATTGGGATTACATATACATCACGTCATTTACTGTAGGAACAGGCTAAAGAATGAAGACCTTATTGCGAGCAGAAGTGCTGATCAGTTTGAGGAATTTGAGGGCGGCCATCTTACCACTTTGCGCTTGCCATCCTTCTGAAAGAGCCATTTAACAGTTGCCTGGGGAGACCGGGGTTGGCACTCCAGAAACGTGCTGCTTCCCTCCACCCCGAACTGCACCGTCTCTCGCAGCCGCTTCTCCACTGTGGGAGGGAGACACACAGCTGCCGTTACCGCGCTGCCCGTTACCGCGACATGCATGAGTTTTGTGACCAGACAGAAGTTCTGGACAAACACACACACACACACACACACACACACACACACACACACGCACACATACACTCACCTTTAGAATTGAAACCCCGGCATTGGCGTAGCGGATCGCCGTGTTTGATATCCTGTCTCCTGCTCCTCCTGAAATGTTACCCAGATACAGAGACAGAAGACTCTTAAAAACCTACTGTTAAAAAGTATTTCCTTTTTATAAAGGAAAAGCCTGTCGAGGTATCTTTTCTGATGTACTGTATTAGTCACTGCTAACACCATGTGCAGGTAAAAGGGTGGTGTGCTGACC
Source organism: Brachyhypopomus gauderio (assembly GCF_052324685.1). NCBI lineage: Eukaryota > Metazoa > Chordata > Actinopteri > Gymnotiformes > Hypopomidae > Brachyhypopomus > Brachyhypopomus gauderio. The sequence continues at coordinate 29,884,618 of NC_135214.1, read as the reverse complement.
TCTTGGTAGCGGGTGTGAAGGCGGAGCAGCTCTCTCCGTCCCAAGCGCAGTAGGGGTCTCGGGCCAGGCAGCAGTCTGAGCACGCCTTGCCGTACACCCCGCAGCGGTGCAGGGACACCTGGGTAAGGCCCCGTTCCGAGGACACATACAGCTGTTGCTGTAAACCCAGAGTGGAGAAGAAGGAGCCGGTCATGTCAGACAGAAATTACCACATCCGCACAGGAACTGTTCAGTAAAGGTTAAATGTAGTAATTTAATGGGCGCTATATATTTATGTTCCATGCATTTGAGTTGGTTTATATATTGACGGATATGGATGTTGACTGAAAAAGGCTTTTACCCTTTTGGAGGACATTTTCAGACTTTTAACTGGCGCCGGCATCTAAAAAAAAACAACCACGACAGACAGTCAAATTGCGAGGCACAACCTTTGCGATGGCACACGCAACATCGCAGCACTGCCACTGAACAAGAAGCCCTTGTATTCCTATGTGGGAGGCAGTAGCTGGCAGCATTACCCTGAAAACCTCCACCTCCTCGAGAATAAGCTCTTCTGTGGTGCTCATGTCCTTTGGCAAGACGATCACCTTTTGGACTGTTCCTCGGTCTAAGAAAGAGCACGTCGGTTTAATCATGATGAACCATGAACATAACCACATATAACAGAGCACTGCAGCACTGCAGCCAGACCTTAATCCTTACATTAATTAATTAAATTCATTAATATTATTAATTAATGTAATGATTATTTATTCTTTCATTATAAAAATCATTTCTTTATCCTTTGAAAAATAATCCCACAATTAAGGAAATATGTAAGTAATCAAGCAAAACAAGTTCATTGTAAACTGTATTTAAAGGGCAGAAATATATTACCTGTCCCCAGAAAGAGCACCTCGTATCTCCCATCTACAGCATCCACCATGTCCACAGCGATGGTGGTGAAGCGGTAGTCCACACCTGTTCGGACCACCAGGGGGCGCTTGTGGGTCGGATATATCGGATGGTACATGAGAGGGTGCGCACGCACAAAGTTGACAGCTTCATCAGAAAAGGCTTTGGTGGTGTGGAGACCTGGAGTGAATGTCCCTCCAGGGCACTGAGAGTGTCCAGAGAGAAAACGGAGACAACGCCATGCCATTAATCCACCAAAACACAGCAATCGACACTCGTTACACCGCTGCTGTTCAATGTGATAAAAATATTATCAGCTTCCACTGAGGTAATTTCCTTTGCACAGTGTCCAATGGTAGAAATCAGACTGCACTGCTAGTACTCACCGTCCCGGGGCGAGGGTACGGGATCTTGCCAGTGTAAGGAGTCCACTGGTAGTTGTGTCCGTGTTTGTGAGAGAAAGGACCATTGAAGACATTCCTGATGTCAGCCATAGAGTACACACACACTGCCGAAGCTTTGAACACAGAGCTAGATGAAGGGAGAATGAAACACACAGGAACATTCGGACATTCTCAGAGGGAACACAGTCATCTAACTGTGCCGCACCACACAACGCAGTGAAACTCAACACCACTTAAAAGGGTTTACTCATTCAACAGTGTGAAGCCAGAGGGAGAGTTTATGAACCTGAGGGACCGTACCCAGCAGTGGAGAACACGGCGTACACCACGGGGTTGCGTTCGTCGTGGGTGCGCTGGATAAATACATCCCCTAAACATCAACATATTAGTCAGTCAGTCACTGTCAGTACTTCACTGAGGATGGAACCAGAAAGAGAGAACATAGTGATGAAAGGAAGAGAAAAATAGTGTCTCACTTAGTTCATCAAAATATGTCTCAACTCCCTCGGCACCGATTACAGAGCATACCAGACGAGCCTTCAAGAAAGTTGTCCATTTATTTACTAGTGACCTTTGACCCCCATCATCATTCTAAGGAAGAAGAAACACAGATAAGAAAGGGCCGTGTCTTACAGAACAAGAACAACAACGAACAACAACGTGTTTAAGACGTCTATAGCACACATCACATACCCAATGTCATTTACCATTAAAAAAACAAACTTTACTCATTTAATTCTTTCGAATGTTCAAATAACACAAATGTCTGTAGATTAACATACTGTATAGATGGAGAGCACTACTTGATCTTTTTAAAACATATTCACATCATAATATGATATATATACTTGTTTATAAATGCCCTATGGATGTTTAATAAAGACTGTGTAAATAAGAACAGGCAATGCAACTGTACTGGACTGTAGGCTGGAATGTTTATATAAACATTCATAAATGTTGATATAAGATCTGGGGTACAATGTATGTACTGTCTTTCAGTCCTTAATAATGAGAAAACCTTAAATGAACTTTTAACCTCATCCTAGTTATTCTTGTTTTTCCTCGCCACTGTCGCCTTTGGCTTGCTCATTAGGGATATGGACCCATAGTATTGTTAACCATGTAAATCCTGTAAAGCTGCTTTGTGATAACATGTGTTGTGAAAAGCGCTATATAAATAAATTTGACTTTGACTTTGTTTCCTCGTAACCTTACCCCATACCCCAAGACTAAAAAGTGCAGGAGATGAAGATTACATATCAGGTTATGGATATTAGGTTAGGGTTATACATTAAGTAATGATATTAGGTTAGGGTTATACATTAAGTAATGATATTAGGTTAGGGTTATACATTAATTAATGATATTAGGTTAGGGTTATACATTAATTAATGTCCCAGCAGTCTTTTCTGTGGAGTCTGAGTTCTCACCAGACACACTCTGCCCACTCTGGCTAGCACACTCGGGGTGCTGCCCCCCGCTGCGTCCAAACTCTTCTCCCGAAAGAAGAAATACAGCTTGTCATCATTTTTTTCTGCGCTGTCTGGAATTTTCTGAATTTTTATGAACACAGGCTCTACGTGGGACAGACAGAAACCAGCAGAGACAGACAACAGGTTAGAATTCAGCTTCATCAGCATTGCAAACCCAACACGCTACTCCGCTTTAACGCCCGCGTCTCTCGATGCAGCATATGCCGTCCGTGTTTGGGTTGAAGTCGTACCATTCAGCCATCGAGAGTCGTACTGCTCTGTTCGAACAGCAGGCCTGTCTCCCAGGGTCCTGAAGATGGCTGGGTCTGTACCCATGAAGTCCACGTGCACCCCAGCATACAGGTTGCCACCTAGTTGAGGAGGAGGAGGGTGTGGAGAGGCAGAAGATTCAGGGTTGGTGGTGCATGATTCAGATGTAGGAGCTCAGAGCTCCAAAGAGTACAAGTGAAGGAGTGAGTACACACTGATTAGAGCAGCTGCGTTCTCCTGCTGCGGGTCATATGGACACTTTCCCTTTCCTGAGTCCACATAGCCAGGGACCAGTCGGAAGACATATTCCTGAACACACACACACACACACACACACACACACACACACACACACACACACACACAGGCATTGAATATGACTGCAGTAAGCAGCATAAGTATAAGGAGAATTGAAGGTTGCTGTACCTTTCAGCACAGGTGTGTTCTTACGTAGTTGTATGTGTGTATGCATGCGTGTGTGTGTGTGTGTGTGTGTGTGTGTGTGTGTGTGTGAGTCGGGGTCTACCTCAGCCCTCCAGCCTCTGTTGATGAACGTGCAGATGGGTTTGTAGGCTCCCGTGCCACACGTGTACAGATGGGTCCTGTTCCACGGCTCGATCAGTCTCACGAAGTTGGCGCACTCTCCCTGCGGCGGGAGAGAGAAGATGCGTGAGGACTCCCTACATCCCTCAAACACACACAGAGATGTTATCCGATCCACATCAACAGACATGGAGATTTCATTACTCATTCACGAACACGGGCAGCTAAGCAGGGCCTGGGACTAATGAAACTCACCTGGGACTAATGAAACTCACCTGTCCTCCCTTTCCTGCCATTTTGCACTCTCCTTTCCTCTGGGCAGTCGCAGGCCAGTGGATCTACGATCAAACATTGAGTTAAATAAGTGCTTGTCCTTATATTTATGGAGACACAATGCAGCTGCCATTAACCAACCCACTGAGAAGTTAACGCGCGGTTGGGCAAAATCCATCGTGTGACTTACAATGAGCGGCTCCTTGTTGATGTTCTGCATGTCCAGGGAGACCAGGTACTCCCGGCTACCCAGGTACAGGCGGCCCTGGTCCTGGTCCATGTGGAGGATGCGGTAGTCGCTGGTGTTGAACGAAAAGCTGAACGGCCGGCTGGTCCTCGTCTCCAGCAGCTCTGTGTGGGGACGGTGGAACAGGAGACATTAGCCTCCATAACCCGAATGACCTCATAACATCAGGGTCAGTGGGGAAACTTTGAATGAACTTTATTTGATGTCATCCTTTGTTGTCCATCCACTACAGTAATGTTTCTATTATCAAGTTTGGTTGATGTTTCACTGAGAAACCATTAGACATCAGTGCAGCACACCGAGAGTGGGGGCCACGTCAGGGTCATGTAGATTCATAGATTCATATAGCAGATCAGTACGAGAATGATAATCTGGGGGCTGTGTGTGCGCCTGGCGTGAGACTCAACAGCAGAACGGCAGAACCTGTTTTTCATCCACCATGTTTAGTCTGAGATTAAAGGCCCTAATCTTACATGCACAGGCCGTGCGTGTTTCTGACTCCGTCATACAGCAGGTGGCGGTAATCTCCCAGCTATTGTGCGGGTGCGCCTGTGCGTCTCACAGTGCTTCTGCAGGGGATTGGAGCAGGTGGGGAGATGAAAGATGGGTTCAGCTGTCTGCGCACTCCGGCCGGCCGCGTGCTGAACGCCCCTCGCTGACAACCCCGCCCTCCCCCTCCACCCTCCCCTGCCCCCCCCCCATGGGGGTTTTAGCACTGGCGTGTCCACCTCAGCGATGCTGTCAATCACAGCGAGGCGCTTTACAGCAAAGGTTCACCGCATTGCCACGCGCATTCGCATAGCTCGACATCACAAAAGGCAGGTGGACACCGCATGTCATAGATATCATGTGAATGGAGAGTGAACAACAGTGGGAGAGAGAAAGAAAGGTGTGTGTGTTGGGGGTGGGTAGAAACAGGTTGACTTTAGATATAAATCTGAGGTTATGGGGATGTGCTGACATCATTGCCCTCTGAAAGAACAAGTGGTTTAGCATATGACAGGGAGGTCCAGGGTAACAAAGACCAAACCTATAAATGACTTACTGTTAGACTCATACCACTACAATCCCATCCCAGAGAAGAGCTAAGTGCTAACCAGCCTCAACTTACAGCCAAAGATTGAGTAAACAGAAATAACCTTAATAGAAGTGGAAAGAAGGTAATTTTCAAATAAGGTGCCTCTGTTCCTGAGCAGGTTTCAGGTTTATGTTTTTAATACTATAATTAATCTAATTAAAAATACCCAATAATTATTACCTATTTTAAATTATATAATGTAGGGGATTACAAATGGGTGTGTAATATTCTATTTATTACTTTATAATAAAGATAGCCCTTATAAAATTACACTCTGTTAAATAACAGGCTATTAAATAACTAATATCAGGCCTTGAAGAAATTAACATGTAGAAGTAGACAGTGTAAGTGCTATTAAAACCTCTCTCGTGTGTGTGTGTGTGTGTGTGTGTGTGTGTGCGTGTGTGTGTGTGTGAATGTCTGAAATGACGGGGTGATGCTGATATGGTGTATGTTTGGTGTTCTTCTTGGTGCCCTAACTACGTGGCGAGGTGTGTTTCATGTGTGTGTGTGTGTGTGAGTGTGTGTGTGTCTCCCAGTGGCCCTCTGGCAGCTGTATGGGTGATCCTCCAGCCATGTTCAGAATCTCACCGAGTCAGCCTGGGATTCCAGGACGCTCGCCGGGTTCTAGGGCTGCGCTGCTATTCTCAGCTCTTCTCTCATCCCTGTCCAACAGGCTTTAACCACTAAATCCACTACCTTTGGGCAAGGGAGGGGCACGAGGTCAGGCCTCCGCAGGAGGACGCGCCAGGCTGCCCGCAAAGGGCGGCCAGACTGCCTGGATCCGTACGCACCCAGCGTGCCCTGACCGGGGCTGCAGAAGAAGTGGGATGGACGTGGGATGGACGTGGGACATGTCTCTTCTGGTAGACTGACTGGTGTTTGTGCCAAACTGCTAATGGCTTTTATGACTTCAAAGACATTGCTGAAGGCTGACAATCAAGGCATTTTATCCTAGTTTAACAGATAATTCTGCAGATCTAGTAATTATTTCTATTACACATGCATATCCCACTTCAATTATCTTCATATTTACTATACGTGTTACTACTCAATAACACGAATGTATTTGATTCCTTTAATCGTTCCTCTGAAATGCTCAACAGCTAGGTACACCAACCTTTGAATGATCTGGAAAGGTAGTCAGATAGTCTGCACAACTACAACTTGTGACGCCACCCATTAAGCCAGCGTTTCTCAAAGTGTGGGGCGCGCCCCACTAGTGGGGCGCATGGGTATTGCAGATGGGGCGCAAGCAATTGGAAGAAATTAACCTTTTTAAGCCTGTCGTTTTAATGTCTGTTCGGTTTTCATAAGCTCTGGATGTTTAAAATGTCTGCGGAACAGTGTGAACCAGGGCTAGACTCGGCCCTTTAATGAATTTAACAAATTACTTTCGCCCCCCCACCCCCCCCCCCCCCCCCCACCCCCCCACTGCATTAAACCATGACCCCAGTGACCTTAACACAACACCTTAGAATGTCATCACATTAACGCGTAAAATGTCATCACATTAACGCTAAATTTGTGACACCCAGTCCTCAAAATGCTGAATTTACGTTCAGTCCAAGGGAGTCTGGTTTGGTCATTTACAGCACTGGTGGGACATGTGGGGGTGTGTGTCTTAGCTCAAGACTCATGTGACCACATGGGAAGAGATGACAGAGAAGTTATACTCTTTTCTGCTGACGTGACCGTTCATCAGCCAGCAAGGAACTTTCCATCCAATTGACGGAGTTGGAATAAAACTAGTCATATGTGATGAAACAATATGGAGTAAAACAGGGCCTGATGAAATCCAGGTTCTGAAATAATCTGGACTGGTCAGAAAAAATCTGGAACAGGCTCTGTTTACCTGTCTATAGACAAGGCAAAGAAAGTGTTGCTGTTAATTATATATTACAGATCTAGCAGCAAACATTTATTGAGTAGAAACAGAGCAGGCAGCCCCATTTGTAGACTGGATTCAGGAAATATGTGCCAACTGGCCTTGTGTTTGGTGACTATGAGTCACCATCTTGTGCCAGGGTCAGTGCCACAGCCAAAAGCTGGTGTAATAGGATTCTTCTGTGGAGAACAAAAGCGGTCACTTTTTCCCCTCATTGCCTCCCAGATCCTCTGTTCAGGCTGACCTCACACAGCAAGGCCTCTCTGACGAAGAAAACAACTCACACCTCAACACAGGGAGAAGCACAGCTCATACTAAAAAAAAACTATTAAATGGAGCAGTAATTAGGGTTAAAACCAAAATAATAAAGCTGACTACCTGTAACTTTGGAGCGTATATGTACCACCGACGGCTACATCCTATTTGGGTTCTGCACATAGGAAGTGTCTTTGACCTGGAACTGAAATAACCAGTTAGAGGTGATTCATCTGAGTCATCTCTGGAGCCAGGTGGAGGGAATTTTCCATGGGCTCATAGATGAAGATACCACTCCAAAAGTCCTTTCACAAAACTTGTTTTCTTGTAGTTTATTTTAATGTGAAATGTCTCTGTTTTATGGAAAAAACAACTTTTTATAGCACATTCATACTTTCACAGTGTGGATTTAATTCATAACTTTTCATTTTACATTTACATTTACATTTATGGCATTTGGCAGACGCCCTTATCCAGAGCGACTTACATTTTTATCTCATTTTTTATACAAGTGAGCAATTGAGGGTTAAGGGCCTTGCTCAGGGGCACCTCATTCATGGCCTCAGGTCTGAGGATCGAACCCACGACCCTCCGGTCACAAGACCAGTTCCTTAACCACCAGGCCATGACTGCCCTCTTCATGACATTCATGGTTTGTCTTATTGCTTTATATTGCCATAAACATCTTTTAATTTGGACAAACACCACCACATGATGAGATGGACAACACAAGAAATACAGTTGTGAACAACATCATGTCATCAGCCCATCCAATGAAAACTCACCATTATGGCTATTTTTTCTATACGGTATTTGTAGTTGTCTGTAGTTTTGTGATTGGTCATCAGAAATGCTTTCCTATTGGCCATTTTGAAGGTGTGGGTGCTAAGTCAGCATTCCCCCTTCACATCATCACCTGAGCCATGCCTCTGATCAACACCCAGCCATGAGTCAGGATGTTTCTGTACACATGTGCATCAGACAGTACAGTGAACTGCAGTACCTGTGTAAAGCTACCTGCTCGCAGCAATCCAATAAAAACCTCAGATTCTTGCTCATTCTGCTCTCTGCTTCTTCCAAGTTATTAGTTGCCTTGTACTATTTCACAGTTGAGTTTGCTGTTTTGAAAGTTGTGCATTACTAGCTTGCAGGGCGGTCATATTTTTCTTGCAAGCTAGCAAGTCTGCGCTAGGCTATAACTGATTTTGCTATTCATTTCAGAATTTGTTGGAATTGTTTCCTATCTTCCCCTAGAAATTCATGCTTTGAGCAATATTTTTCAGCATTGTTTACTTAACATCTACATAAATTTATGCACACACATACACACATGTTGTATGCTGTGATTATAGCCTATTTATACTGCCCACAAATAATGCCAAAAAATAACAAATCCAGATAATCCAAACGCCCACCCAAAGATGAAATCCTAGTAACATCCCTGGTTGAGCAACAATAGTGCAAAGGATAGCACTGTCCACACTCTTCCCACACATCTTTGCTCTGAGTTTATGAGTTCTTGCCAAGTTTAATAGCTCATTAAGCCCCCAGAATTCCATCTGGAGAGGGCACTTGAGCCCAGAGCATGTAGTTTTAGTGGTTTATCCATCGCAAGACCCTTTGGCATGAACAAATGTCGTTTTAATAATGGAAGATAAGATGAACAGCGTGCAGGGAACATTTTACCTTATTTAAAGCCCTTCTGATGAGTATATATAAGAGAGCATAATGGAACAGGGAGATAGAGGAAGCTAAATATTTCAGACTATGATGGTGGAGACATGGATTTATTGCTTTCTTTTTATCATTGTTCCTAATGAAAAGCAGGCCTATCACTAAGCAGATTATGCTTCTTGAAGATCAACATTATATCTTATACATACACATCACACTTATCTTATACATAGTCTGTAAATCTTTCATTTAGACATTGTATTTTTACAAAGCAACTATTAGGCAGCAGGTCAGTTTGCACTACCAGGAAGGGGCAAACACAGTCGTTGGTTTGTCAGCAGTTCAAGAAGGTCAGAAGGCAGATTCAGACTGTTTAAAGAGTGTAGAAAACCTTCCATGTCTGTATATTTGCTTTGGGCACTGCCAGGCTGAGGCTAGTCTAAACTCCAGCTGACAGTCTACACTTACAGCTCTTTTCCTTCTTAAGCCAGTACCTGCCCACCTCTGTTAGGAAAGGTAGCCATTAGCAATCCTTCTGATCTTGCATCATTGCTGCAGGTTTGTTAGGGTAGAGGCTGAGCAGAGAAAGATGATTCAGGCACATTCTTGAAAAGTGGTAGGTGGCTTTGACTACACATTGCTCAGAAGTGACTGGCCCCAATAAGAACTGAGCCTGGCTTTGTGCAGTGCTATTAGCCTTGTGATACTAAGCAGTCATATTTTCAAACATAAGCACTTTGGGCTGAATTAGTGGCTCTTAGCCAGAGTTGGCTAAAGACCAGAACCCACTCACACAGGGCCTCAAATACCATGGAAGTCCTTGCATGGCTGTGTTTTCTGCAGAACTTTGCATTTACAAAACTGACTAGAGATCAGTTTTGCCATTTGGGTTTGAATGGCTAAGACTAAGCCTTGGTATCATGATTATTGGTCCTGGGTCAATTTTAAAAGGCAACTTCTTCCCAGAGACTGTTTCACATGAAGGCTGCGGTGAAGTGTGGAATTCTTCCAAGTTTTCTCTTGGGAAGGAATGTAAAACAGACCAAATATACTGACCTACCACAACTGTTGCCATCTCTCCTGCTCCACACATTAAAGATCCCAATTATGGAAACAACCTGTCAGTGCTAATAACTGGTAACAATATCTACAGTAAATACTTCAGCATCAGGCAAGATGTAAATTTCACCATTACCTCAGTGCAAGTGCATTTCATTAAGCATGATAAATACATAAAATTGGGAGACGCTTATGGTCAGATGTAAAACAAATATGTGGTCTTGGTTTAGTTTTACTGCTGTGTCTTCTCAACTTTTTTCTTTTTGCTGTACAAAAGAGATCTGGAGTTTCAGCAGTTTCAGTGTCTGTTTAAATCAGCTCAATAGTGCCCCCTAAGTTGTAAGACTATCATTTAGCTTCATCACAAGCTCCACTTTTCCGTCCAGACCGCTAAACCAGAGTCACATGAAGCCCCTGGGTTCTGACACCAGAACACTCATCACAGGAAACATGACTTCCCATAAGGCTATTTCTGAAGTTCTGGCATTAAATCCTGTCCGTTTTCCTGGTTATTGCATATATTTATGTCTTTATTGTTTCCAAAGAAGTTTCCCATATCTCCAGTCAGGCGTCAGTGTGTATGGAAGTGTCAAGCATTCTGGGAAAAGAGCCAGAATTGGGGCAACAGGCCAGATATACTACGCCCTGTCACCTTAAAGGTTAACTGAGGTCTGTTAGTATGAGGACATAGGCATATATCTACTAAGAGCATTCATTTATAAAAGGAAAGGTTATGTTTATAATCAGCCACAATGTTTTTTGTTTTTTTGTTTTTTTTTCTGCACAAATGTCTGTGCCTGGCGTCACTAGCGTACACGCAGACACAGACGCACGCACACGCATGCACACCTGCTACAAGTGCAGAGGTGTTTAGGGCAGGGAGATTTAGGAGGGTGTAACATTAGGGCTGAGGACTGGGGCACGCGTGTTGGGGCGCAGAACTTATTTAGAGGCAACAGAAGCTGCCAGCTCCGTCCGAGTGGAGCTGCTCTTCAGTGTGGCTTGGCGCTGGAGCTCGGGAGGGCCCGCGGCTGGGTGACACCAGCTGAAGCCCTGTGCAGGCCCCGTGGCTGGCTGGCATATTGAAGCAGGTTGCTGGCGCCGGGCCCCTGCATGCTTGGGGGGCTTCCCCGTGCTGTGTCTGGGGTAAACATGGCAACCATGCAGGCTAATAATACCCTGGCAGAGGCATAGCCTTATCCCCTTTCCCCGAACAGGGATCTGTTCCACTGTCACCTACGCACACAATAACTCAACTCGCCCATGCGCACAGAGCATGCACACACACTCACACACTCTCCGTCTTTCACCGTCTTCTCTCTTTCTGGATATTTTATACACATATAATTGTGCAGCCCCCCCCCCCCACACACACACACACACACACCTTCGCTGTCCTTCTCTCCACCTCCTTTATCTCTCTTGCCTTTGGGCTGCTCATCAGTTCTGTTTCAGCTCCCTGCCACTATCCTCTCTTCCATATTAATCTTTTTTTTCTTTTCCCTGTCCCTCCCTCTCTGGCTTTCTCTCTCTGTCTGTCTGTCTCTGTCTCTCTCTCTCTCTCCATCGGCTCATACCTCTGACCCTTTCTCTACCCATACAATTTATTCTCTCTCCTTCAGCCCTGTCCTATATTCTATTTTCCAGAATTTCATGTCTTCACACTGCCTCTCACCAGCAGAAACCACCCTCATTAACTTCTCCTCCTCCAACCCCCTCCTCCTCTCTCTGCCTCTGCTCTGCTACCCCCTGGGCTGGCGTTGTGCTAAAAGGCCAGCATCCTGGGAGCAGAATGCCATGTCGGGCCCTGGCACACAGCCAGCAGGTCCCGTACTAAAATCCCCTGCAGGGACAGCGAGCGTGTATGTGCATGGATGTGTGTGTATGTATGTGTGTAAGTGTGTGTCTGGCCAGGTTTGTGTGTCTTTGTAATAGACACACAAAAAAAGCAGAGAAGTACAGAAACACCCACAGAGCTGAGTATTTTTGCATGTGTGTGTGTGTGTGTGTGCATTCACAAGTACGCATGTGTGTGTGTATATGTTTCTAAGAACCAAGAGCATATTTATGTCAGAATTTGACCTGCTGGCTGCCAATCCTGCATCACATGCTTAGGGCTAGAAGCAGTTTTTAAAAAATGCGTCTGCATTTAGCTACACCACATGCCATTTCACTGAATAAATCAGTTCTTTTCAGCAACAAAAATGCTGAATTATTTTAAACCTCTGTGTACAAACGTACACTGTGGAGTAAACATTAATGGCGTCATGAGAGGTTTGAGTTTGTAACATCAAACACCCTGCTCTCCGCATGACGCTCTTTGTGGCCAACAGTGACATGTCAGTGTGCCAGGGGATGATGGGTAGTGACTTCTCTAGAGCATTAATTGGGTGATGAGCCGTGCTGGTGCTACTCTCTGGCAGAGTGTTGGGGCGAGGGAGAGAGATGGCACTGTGTATCGAATACAGACAGGGTGAAGCTCCCATACTGCAGCTGAGAACAGGGGAGAGGAGTGTTCTTAAGTGTCAGTACCACTGCTACGCCGTTCACTGAAATTTTAATGCTCACTGTATTAATGCAAATTCGACCCAGGAAATCTGACTCTTGCCTTTCTTGTTCAAATCAGTGTAACTGATTTTTTATGTAACTGCTATAACATTGAGTCTGAGCTTCTGAAGAGACAGCTTCATTACATTACAAAGCCAAGCCCACATATTTTGTTTGTTTTTCGCAAATGGAAAATTATGTTGAGTGGATGCATTTAAAGTGAGAATAATAATGAGAAATGGAGGAGAAATTGTTCTGTCTTTACAGAATGTTAAATATAAACCAGCTCACCTTTGTAAGATAGATACACTCTGGGGGTCGGGCGGAGGTTGCCATGACAACTGCAGACACACAAACTCAGGAAGAGGAGGAGAAAGGGGAGGAGGGCGTGGGTCGTCTCCATGGCAATGACAGCACGGTTAACCTTCTGAGACCTGCAAGGAAAGTTCAGGAGCTAAAATGAGGTCCTAAAAGTTCATGAGAAGGACATTAAGCAACAGTTTGCTAGAATTAACTTGAACGAGCTCCCACAAATCAACGGGTACCATAAAACAACAGGGGTTTCGTAAAGCGTACAGTCCTTAGAGATTTGCCGGGGAGGCGTACACACCCTCCGAAAGGCACGGACCTAAAGCGCAGGCCAAGCATGGGTCAGCGATCCTCTGAAGTGGGACTCTCCCTCCTGCGATTGGCAAAGGCCTGTGAACATAAAACAAAAGGGAAGCATGGCCTTAAAAGTAGCTCATTCGCTCTTTGTCACTTGAAACGCTGAAGTCCTCGCAGGATGTCACAGAGGGCTGGAGAGTTTCTCCTCAAAACAAAACAACATTTATCTCCTCCAGCGCACAGGGTGCACGAGACCCTCTGCGGGAGAAGACGGGCTTAGCACTAAAGTGCATGTGGCTTTTGAAAACAGCTACCGAACCATGGCTCGCTCTGCTACCGCCATTTGCTCCATGTCCCGTTTACTCTTCCTTTATCTTCCCTGCGCTGTTCTTTTTCTCGTTTAAATCTTCAGCAAACACAACCCTTGGGCCCGCGTTCACAGCACGAGCACTAACATAAAGCCTGATTTAGTGGAAGAAGGCAGCTGACCTTTCTCAGAGAGTGACACTCTACTAAAGGAGATTAGCGAAGTATGCACTCAGAGAGCAAGAGTTTCTTAAACACGGCTGCCAGAACTTGCCGGCTGGAGGCAAGTCCCCGTCACTCTCCCGCTTGAAATCTTACACGCGTCGCCCCCCGACTGTCGGTGCGCCACGGACACGGTGTGACGTGCTGCAGCGTCCACGGTTATTCTGCAGGATACAGCACTGACAATGTGGGACAAAGCCCCGCTTGCCATGGACGGAGACCGAGAGACTTCAAGCATGTACTAGGCCGCGGGCTGTAAAGCCACAGTAAAGCCACCAGTCTCAAAAGCCACAGAGCACAGTGACCAGTGCTGAAGGTTGATGACACAGTGACCAGGGGCTTTAATTGTAATGAGCAGACCCATATGTTTATTTGGAAACAGCCTAATTTCTAAGGTTGGGATGAAGATGCTCCCAACACAGTTAGAGCGTGAGATAGTGTAGTTGTGGAACCGCATACTTCACTGTCTGTTGCATCTGAAAGGTACTGGAGGCAACGGCTGGTTTCAAGGGGGCTTTGAAGATTACGATCTGGCACAAATAAGAAGTCATCAGCTTACTCTCACAATGATAGTGCTTCTGATCTTGCTAACCGTCAGGAGAATAACATTTACACAGTCTCGCTTCTATATATGTACATATATTTTCTACATGTCTACACCAAACACCTTATTATCATATCAGCATATGAAAACTTAAAAGAGAATAATATGAGATACAGTTAACAGCTGTCAATGACTTCCAAATTCAGTCATTCAAAAGCAGAGTGACAGAATATAGACAGAGTACAGAATACAGATTTGATCTTCCTATACTGTGGTACCTTTATTTGACCTATGTACCACACCCCTTTATACCATATGGTTCCTGTGACTGTGGTTACGGCCGAATATAAAAACAGTGGGCTAAACTTAAAGCTGTCCTCCATGCTTAGCTGCCTGTACTGGAAATGGTAGGTATGGGCTGGGTTGCGTACTGAATACCTATCTTTAAAAGTCTGCACATGTCTGCACACTTATTATAGGTGAGTGTGTCATTATATTTGTGTGTGTAATGAAGCCACACCTGCAAACACAGAGAAAATGATACATACAGGAGACATGTTTGACACAAGTTATTTCACAAGGACACCTTAAGGGTGGGGGTGGAGGGTCCTTTGTTTGGACAATTTGGTGAAGAACCAAACAGAACATGCAAAAAATCCAAAACCTGACTCAACCCCAATACAAACCTAACTCAAACTTAACTCAAAGTATTTAAATCACTCAAAGTAACTCTAAGCAGCTGTACAAAGCCTGCATTGACAGACAGAGAAAGAGAGAGACAGTAGGAGACTAGGGAGAGAGACAAAGAAAGAGGGATAGACAGACAAAGAAAGAGAGAGAGTGAGAGAGAGAGAGACAGGAGATTGAAAATGAACACATCCATTAATTTTTTTAAAACATGAAAACACAATAGTCACCTACATCAAAATGGCTAATGTTTGTTTGGCCAATGGCTTATATATCTAACACATCTGCGTTGGCAGGTGTGTTCTGGAGCAGAGGCAGAAACTTCCTGCTGACCTGGACCCTTCATCTCCCCTCCCAGGCCTCTGCCAAGCACCGCTAATTGGAAAAGGGACATGCAAGTCACCCATCCGTGGCGAACAAACACAGCATGTTTGCGGAGGTGATGGCTGTATTTCTGGGTCAGTTCAGAAAGATGTCTTGTTTGCCACCAAAAAGCTGATGGGGGTCTGAGGGTTGGGGCATGGGGGGGGGGGGGTGTTCTTTAATGGGCTGGGGGAGTTGAGGGGTGTGTCATTTACTGCAAACCTGTGTTGCAATAAGGAATGCAAGGAGATCTCTTCAATAGGCCACAGACAAAAGAACGCTCTAAAGGTTCTCTCAACTGGAACCCAAGAACAGAGCTAGCAATGACAGAGTGCCAAGTAGCATTTTTCATGTCCTCGTTTTTTAAAAGAAAGCTCATTTAATGTTACCCTAGTTCCTTTATCACAAGAATCAGTCACTAAGATGAGAACCACCTGTCTCAGTAATGCAAACTCTGGATGAATTGCTTTAAAGCAGTTACAAAACCTCCAGTGGCAAACCATGTGTAAGTGCAGATCCTTGGAGATAGCCATAGTAAGAAAACAAGCCTTTAGGTATTTGCCCCAAACATCAAAGTGTACATAATGCTTATTTCTAATTAAAAACTTAAAATGCCTACTTTCTTACTATTGGCACAGACCAAACCATGACATAGTCATCAAGTTAGTACAGTATTGTCAGGGCAGTCCTGAGGTAGTCTGTAGACCATATCCTTAAAACACACATGAATATCCAGACTTAATTCATCAGCAGGGCAAGGACAGCATGATGCAGTAACATTGCTTTCTTAAAATCAAATATAGTGTTACTGCAGCCAGTAAGTTGTGCTATTATTTCCACATTAGGTTAAGAGCCGATAATGAACAGAACACATGTCATCTTATTACTTGACTGTTTATCGTCTGTCCTCATTGAAATGCTCTGGGTAGTGATGCACTTTTATACTTCAGGTTGTGGCATGCAGACTCACAATTTTTTAAATCATTATTTCCTGGAAGTGCAGCACGCAAATAATTTGTAGATTGCTCAAGTCCACATTGTGGACCTCTTAATTACTACTCCACCATTTCAGGTGAAAAAAAAAACAGGTATGTGAGGCTAACTTGGTCAGAATACCAGCTACTGAGGTAAATAATGACTGCTTGCAAAGCTGGAAAATACATTAAAAATTCAGTTTCTGCAGTTCCCTAAGGGCAAGAATGAATTGAACTTATGTTTGTGATTATACAAGATCAAATCTGAAACTCAGGCTGTGTGAAACACACACACGCACACGCACACACACACACACACACACACACACACACACACACACACACACACACACACAGCCCAATCAACAAAACAAAAACCCTATTAATGTTGCACACACTGGAATTTTCCTTTAAGTTGCTAAAGTATTTTTTTAACCCACGCATTATTCACAAAACCAAAAAACAGTAATTCCAACAATCATCCCATAGACAATGAAACCAATGGAAAATTCTTAAACAAAAAGCTCACACACTCGTTGTCCTCCCGAATCTGCAGATTTGCCGTGCGCATTGCTTACATTTCTGTGTCACTGTTCAAAGTTGCCTTTCTAACTCACTCGCCATAAAAAAACCTTAGAGTGTAAGACTTTCCATTAAACTGCAGGCTTGAGGAGAGAGTATGATGAACAGGTCCTCTGGCTGTTAGCTCCCTCCTGGTGGCTGGTAAGTGGGCAGTTAGTTCTGCCTTTCTAGGCCACCTGCTCTCTGGGGACCTGCAACAGTCCATGAGGAGAAATCTAAGGTGTACAGGATGTTACTGGCATGCCATTTTCTATTCTGACATTACAATCTACAGCTCTGGCCTTAGGGGAAATGAGGGGGGTTCAGCTCGTCTTAAAAAATATTACATCCACTTGCATACATCATACAATACACAGTAAATGGTGACAGTTCAGCCGTTCCAGCAGTGACAGCTCTTGATTAGAATCTGTAACTTTGAACATCCCTCCTAAATCCAGCTTTCAAAATTTTCTGTAGTCAGGAGAGAGAGAGAGGGGGGGGAGAGTAAGAGAGGGATAAAGAGAGAGGGAGAGTGTGTGAGAGAAGGGGATGTGAGGGAAAGAGAGGGAGA
Organism: Brachyhypopomus gauderio; assembly: GCF_052324685.1. NCBI lineage: Eukaryota > Metazoa > Chordata > Actinopteri > Gymnotiformes > Hypopomidae > Brachyhypopomus > Brachyhypopomus gauderio. The sequence goes on along the minus strand of NC_135214.1, from coordinate 29,867,180 downwards.
GAAAGAGAAAGAGAGGGAGAGAAAGAGAGAGAGAGGGGGATGAGACAGGGAGAGAGAGAGAGAGAGAGCACTAGGTACTCCCACCTTCTTTACGTCCCTTCCACTTTTCCACTGGAACAGATTTGAACCACAAAATTGTAGTTGTGGAAAAGAACGATAAGAAATTATGGACTGCACTGACTTCTACTGCCTTTCAGCGCAGCAAAATTGAGCAACCGACGCAAGAAAGGGTCAAAGAGGGGGGTACAAGCCTGAAGACTGCCACTTACACCCCTCTGGTAGACAAGGTAGTGGAAGCACTTAGCGCTTTCACCGCGCCATATGACAAGGTTAGCTTAAGTAATGTCTATCGTAATGTTAGCACTCATTACCTCAGAGTACCTCTGGATCATATGTTGTTCCTGATTTGGAAAACAGCTCCCACAAAGCTGAAGAGAACATGAGACCTCTCTTAAAAGACAAGCTTCCTAATTTTCAACCCATACCTGAAATAAATTGTTACTTCTCATCATATATCATCATGAATAGTTTAACCTCGTTGATAGCTCTCGAAATGAGACATGCGATGTTCCTCTTTACCTTCTTACTAGTATTAAACATGTTTCAGTGAGGCGAATGTTTAAACCTTGAAAATTTTGAAAAAAATCTCTTCTTGTTTAACAGGAATAGTCATGCTTGTCATATTTTATCTGTTGTGGACCTGTTGTAAATTCCCAGTATCCCAACTATTTGTAAACAAACATGGCGACTAAAATGAACATGACTAATGCTAAGAATTGTGTGTCAGCTGAATGTCAGGCTTATAGCCATCTGTCAGCACAAAGTCAAAAAGGCCCAGAGGCTCTTTCAAATTTCACTTTCTTTTCTTGTTTTGGACATGCAGATATGATCCTTTTTCATGCTAGGTTTAAGTCTCCATCTGTTAAATCAAATGTATGTAGTTGATTACACATCCATTGTTTTGTGATGACATTACACTTGGAAGTCTGCTAAAAATAACAGCCTCTAATGGCCTCTTTTTCATAACAGCTTGCAAAAAGATTGCTTTTACTAGTCTCTTCTCAACAGTTCATCTAAAATAAGTTTGAAATGTTGTTATAATATTATTTTGTACACTCCCTACTGTTACATGCATGTAACTGATGAAGAAAGTGTGGCACTTCTCCAAGATTGCAGTTGGCTTCTTACAGTGGTACAGCCTTATGAACTGTGTAGTTCTTGATAGATTTCTGCTCCTTAAAGACTTGGATTTGCTTCCAAATGCTACAAAGTGCAAAGTTTCTTGTGTGATATGTATTGAAGCCCACTCCTCTCAGTCACTCTAATTTTTCAATCATGCAAACAAAACCAATATGGTCCCAATATACTATCTTGTGTCTGTCAACTACAAGAGACTCAATCAAATTTGAACTGCAGCCAGGTAATATGACAGTGGCCACCCAATAATGCAGGTCCGTTGGTCTTCAAGGGGACAGGTCACACCTCCCAGCACGGCAAAACTGGAGTGCTTGCGTCATGTGGCACCAATGTGCTCCATCCCACATTTCCCTCATATCACACACACCTCCAGTCTGGTCTGTCTCTGATTATAATCCCCCCCCCCCCAGAAGAGCATGATGCCTCAAAGTGGCACTGTTGTGTTGTAATGCTCCAAACTGAACTGAAGAGCATTAGGAGAACTTTACACAGGGGAGGGAGAGCCGCTCACACGCCTTCCATCGCATTCCAGCACCTGTTTTGATGGGCCTTGCTCTTTTCATTTACACGATAAACACTGGGTTCCTCTGCAATTACCCACCCCCCTGACAACAGGTTAGACTATTCATAGCTGGCAGCTGTTTTCCGAACATCAGTGCACTTTATGATGCAGCGTAGTTTTTATGTCATATTTTGCGCTGGGATTTTCCAGGATTAAGTGCAGTGAATTATGAAAGGAGCCACGATAAGTACGAGTCTGTTCCTTGCAGCCAATGGACGCCAACGTCGGGAAGAACAACACGGGTCCTTTGGGTTTCAGTCATTTCCATTCTGCCTTTGCGAAAACTAGTAAAAATTGGGATTTCTGGGTACATAACTCATAAATCTCAGCTGTGTTATAATATGGGGTTAATAGATCTGATAAACATTCACTTAAAACAATCGGAAGATTGGCACTGACTAGTCCAAGTCTTCGGCGAGCTTTGACTGGTTGTTGCAGAAGACATAGGGTGCCTTTAATATTCGCTTTCATTTGACTTCCTGGTGTGATGGCTTCATTTTTCTTCCCATTCTCAACACTCCGAGTCAAAAGAGTGGACTTGCTGGTTTCCATGGGCATTGAAAGAGACTACAGTAGGTCTTTGCTTGGCAAAGGCCCAAGAATCTTCTGAATGGAGGCTTAAACCCCCCTGGTCTGACAGCTGCAGGGATTAGCCACCCTTGCACACTGTCATTGATGTCCCTGTATTGTGCCTTTCCCTGTAAAAGTGGGACCAGAATTAGGAGGGGCGTGTAAGGGTGAATGAGGTTAACATTCTAGCGTCCTGTCAGGTGATTCTGTTTTTGTGGTTTCAGAGATAAACACAACATAGCGAAGCCTTGTCATTTGAGTATTTATAAAGACTTTGTTATTTATAAACCACTGTATGTAACCAGCTATGGTGATGGATTTCACTGACGTAATCGAGATTAGTAGTGAAGGAACTACCCATCAACACAAGGAGAACTTTGTCCTTCCCTTGAGGAACTCCTAAGAGGAACCTAGCATTGCCTTCGCTACCCTTATATGGACCTCCTTTTCTTAATGGCCACGTCAAAAGCTACAATTAATCCACCACTTCAAACATCAGTGGCCACAAAACTACTGCAGGGTTTGATATCAAAACATCTGCATATTAATAGTTAATGTGAAATGGGGCTGAATGAAAAGCAGCACGTGGTGAGCAATATCAAAAGACAAAGCAAAATGGTGACTGAACAATCAGCCTGATTCTAGTGATAGAGTGAAAACAGGGGGCGGAGCCAAACTCATTCCCTTGAAGGTGACAGATGAGATGAGAAATTGCAGGGAGACGAGACTTATTAGAAAAGTGGCACCTTGCCATCTCCATAGCGATATCACTAAATTATCACTTGTGGCCCCCTCTCCTCCTCCTCTTGACCCCTGGAGTCCAGCCCGGCCCCCAGCTGACCCCCACCAGTGCAGCAGAAGCTGTCATGACAACCGTCTCGGGAGGCTTGGTGGATTTGTATGGAGCGACGAGTTTACGTATGAGTAAGCCTGTATATATGTGTGTGCATGTGCTTGTGTGTGAGTGAATGTGTGTGTGTGTGTGTGTGTGTGTGTGTGTGTCTAGGGCAGGCCTGGCAACTGCCTGAAAGTGGAGCCATTGATGACAAAAAGGATGCCAGGAGTACGGGTGAAGTGATGATGAATAAAACCCAGGCAAGTATCTAAATGAATATCAGAGCAAGAAAATCCATCCAGCTCCAGCTCACTGTGAATTTGGAGCAGGCTGAAAGTGGAATTAAAGCATTAAAGGTCCTGCCCAAAACGAAAAGCTTAAAATATCTACTGGCGGTACATTCGTTTGAAAATTTCATTTCCAGCAGAGAGCTAAAGTAGCAAACATGCCATGACTCTGATAAAGGATGACGGCAAAAGTCAAGCAAAGTTTAAAAAGCAAGAGTTTTACATAATGAGTCAAAAATATATGAGAAGGAGGTGTTTTGGATAATGAAGGCATGTGATGTTGATATCAGAAAGGCTAAGAGTGGACCTCCAAATGATGAAGTGGTCTCTGAGGTGAACTTGGAACAGTTTGTGAACATGTTTTCATAGCTATAAATATTCCTTATCATGTCTGTAAAGAATGTTACAGATAAAAAGGAACAACTGATGAATGTTTATGAGCCTTCTTTAAATGCTGCTTATAAAACTGAATTATTTAACTGTCAAAATCAATTAAAATCCATTGTATTTTTGCTTCTAAAAAATTACTTGTATAAACTTTGACCAAAGCCACCATATACACCAGGAATTAACGTTCAGTGTTGGCTTGGTGTTTCTGAGAAGCAGAGCCACTCTGAACCCAGCAGCAGTGGTGGGACGTGTAAAAACCCCAGCAACACTGCTCTGTCTGATAAACTTGTACCAGCTCAACACCCCCAACCAAGCTACCACAATGTCTGTGTCATTGCTGTGTTAACACTGGTGCACCACCCAAATGATTTCCGGTCAGCAGTGGTCCTGTGGTCAGAAACTCACCAGCAATGAATGGGCAATATGAAGATTGATGAACTGTGTATGCCAACAAATTGTTACTTCAGTTGTTACTTAATCTGTAACTGTATGTTAAGATATAAAAATTATATATATATATATATATATATATATATATATATATTCACAATAATATAAAATATAATACACGCATATTTGGAATTCTTCTAACAGTGGGTAGAGAAGTAGGTTTAGCATATGTACGGGTTTGTGTTTTAATCAATTTGTGTACTGCTGTGAATTCAAGGTCAGTCAAGACATGCTCAAATGCTAATTCTGAAGCATCTGTTGACAACATTAGATATGGTTTAAATATTAAAAATACCACTTAAGATGAATTGCTAAAAAGGAAAAGACAGCATGATGGAACAGTCCATATTTACTGGAGAGTACCAACAGGAAACGTGAAATCTTAAACTTACAAACTTAACTAACATCACACAAAAATCTTGACATACAGTGTCTAGCTTAGGCTGCCCTTGATTGTCAAGATAAATATTTCACAAAGCTTGTCAGCGATACCCTGACATGGACTGGTAAGCTTAACCAGACAGTGAAATGCCCTGAGGGCAAAATGCCTCTGTATTGATTTTTTACCCCACTTTATTCTTCAAGCTTGACTTTAGCAGTATCAATAATTGATGAGGCAGAATCACTCTTCACTAACTATGAATTTCTATTCTTGAAGGCTGGTTTTATGATTACTGCAAATGTGGTGGTGGAAATATACTATACTAATGCAAAAATATGATTCACTTTTCATCACCTGTCATTATCATCTCGACATGTACATGATAACCTTTTACAGTAAAAAAGACATCCATCCTGATGCTGAGGGAATATCAGCTTTGACCCTAAATGCAGAAGTACATTGTGCATGTTCAACATGTAGATATTTTGTGTTCATCTCTTATTTAATATCTACGCTGTCCAGTCATTTACTCATTCAACAATTTACCCTTCTGTCCAGCTTACCATGGGTTAGATGACCTGATCACCAGGCTACTTCTGTTTCCTCTCCACGTGCAGCTTAAAGGGTGTGTTAGAATGATTATCTAGCAAGCGTGCAACAGATAACTAGTGCCTTTTGTTTTTTTTTTAACTGCCTTTCGCCTTTTATATTTTTGCTTTATGCTGTTGTTTTCTTAATTCTGCATACTAAAAAGCTGTTTGACTTTGGACTATGAATGATTCATTTGAATGGTGCTATGTAAAACAACCTTAAGATAAATGATTGTCTAATATCAGTCATGTTCTGGGTCCACAATAATACTGCACAGAAAAGAGTATTGCACTTTTTTGAGGTGGTGCAAAGTACTTTTCTAGAATCTCTGAAGCACCTTGTGAACTACTTTGCAATATATATAAAATGCACTAAATGTCCTCACTTCTCTTTTAGGTTCAGATGTGTCTTGGACGTTAAAAAACTGCTAGAGGATGTAGGGTCATTCTACAAGTTCAAGTACATAATAACTCACGCTGAATGCAAATGTTAAAGACATTTATCCTCATCAGATTTTGAATATTTGGAATAATTATAACCAACATCCAAGATCTATGAGCATACGCAAATTAAGAAAAAAGGAAAAACAAACACTTTATGCATTCAATTTTACATTATACATAACATCCAACGTTGTTGATTCAAAGTGTAAATGATTTTATCTAGTGGCCTAAATGCCTTTCCAAAATTCAGAGCTTAGAATTCAGCAAGTAGAACGAACTCCTGACTCCTTTGTGGTGGACAACAAAAGGTTTATGTCATCTCTATAAACGCTGGCTTCGGAGGCGCTCTCTCTGCGCTTTTTACGCACTGACAATACTTTGGCTTTATACAAGTGTCTTTGAATAAGACAGGGACTGTAAATAAGTTGAAATTTATAACGCAGAGTAAGAACGTTAGCACTGTTCACGGTGGGTTTAAAATGCAGTCACCTGGCACCCCGAATAATAGCTTACGCAGTCACCACATTCAGAATCAACAGAGATAGAGCGCTTCTTCTCTAAATTCAGTATAGCGCATTCTAAAAAGAACATTTATGTAGTGCATACAATCATATAATTTCGGGCATCCAAAATTTTTTACTGATTCTGAACTTGTCAAGTTAACAGAAATAACTCACCTCTAGCCTATTACAGGTAACTCCGATGTAGATGGGTACGTTAGATGCCACATTCCGTGGCGTTGTTCAAAGCAATCCGTAAATTACAGAGATTTTCTCCGCAAACAAAACATTTACAATCTATCAATGACGATGTCTTTATGTCCATTTGACGCTGACCTTCAATTAGTTTTTTTCGCGCTTACTGTGAGTTACCAAAGTTTCCACTCGTCACAGTAAAAGTAATTTTCATCAAACTGCCGCCTTGCGAATGACGTAGTTGTCAAAAACTATCACGTTTCCATATTTCTGAAGCACTGTAACAAGTCCGTAAGTGCCACGGAGACAAACGCTCGTCTCTGTGTGAATCCAGTGAAATCCTTGCAGGTGTCGGTGGTGCCGTTGCTGTACCTCAGTCTTCGGACAGGCACCGCTGTGACTCCTGTTACCTCCCTGTTAAAACCAACCAACCGTGTAGGAGTTAACCACGTCCATGCCAGCGTAACGAGACAGAGAAACAGAGACGATTGCAGTCTGAAAGTGCCTGAATGAAATCATGAATCGATTCCAGTTAATAGACTTGCCCTATTAATTGATGTTTATCGTAAAATTACTGAATATATCCTAAATGACTCAAAATCTAGATTTTAATAATAACAAAAAATTGTCAGGTTTCTAACATTCATTACATTTTTGGGCTGGAGAGAAATTTTTAATTATTACTTTTTGACATAAGGTGTCATCAAAGTGGGTGAGCTGTCAGAATCCTGTAACAGAGTGATGTTTATATAGCAATTTAAATATAAATACCATGCAATTGGTAAGAGGACTAACTGGGGAACTGATCAGGTGTCTTGGTCCAGAGCATGGCGTTACTGGGCATATGTAACAACATGTTTCAGCAGGCTCTTGTTGTGTTGCAAGGTGACCCACTGAGTCATGAGGCGTTTGGTTGAATGTGAGCAGTTACGACACTTCAGACACACATCATCATCTTCCACAGATGTGATGTTATAAGTCTTGGATCCCGAGACGGGCTTTTCATTCCAGAACTGTAGTCTTTTGAAGTTACTCTTTAGTAAACTGCAACCCAGTCTTTCTGCCGCAGCTGAGTAGCATATTAAAATGAAACATCGTGAGATCGAGCTGATGTACGCTTCGCTTTGTAGCAGCAAAGACATATATATGTCAGATATACACAGATTGAGACCAATATACAGATTGAGTATATATACAGATTGAGACCAAACAGGCAACATATATATATATATATATATTATATATATATATATAAATTATATATATATATTGCCTGTTTGGTCTCAATCTGTTTATCAATATTTCTTCACGATGGAGAGCATTCTTCAGTATGCTGCGGTCTTTATGGTCTGCCAGAGAACTTACTATTGCCCTCTTGTTTGTGAACAATTTAGGTTTTGTTTGTTTTATCATATCGTTGGTTCCTAACGAGGCTTCAAACTGTTTCATTCGATACACTTGCTGTTTTGCGTGTATCTGTCACTGATTATGTAGAGTTGTTCTGCATCCAGATGTCCTGTTTTCTTGGCGCTGATATTGAAATGGAATCACCATAAATAGAAATTAGAAAAGACTTGCTTCCCGAAGCTCAAACATACTCAGGAAAACAAGTGGTTATCTTTGTGTTATGAACCTTGGTTACGTTTGTTTTGTTTTTTGTTTTAGAAATCTCTCAGTCTTCTTAATTTCCTTGGGGAATTATACAGCTCTGGGAGCCACAGCACTATTTCAGCTGGGAACACCAATGAAAGTTTAGAATAAATTAGCCAAATGGGAAAACTTGCCCATTAAGAGGGGCAAGATCTGCTTATAAAAGTATCAACATGCATTGTCTTACAGTGTACAATAAACCAGATTATACTAAATCGAACGTCTCGACCTTGTTTATTTTTTAGTGGTTTCTTGTGTATGTTTTAAAAGGCTATATAAGCCATTATAGATCAAGTCAAGGATATTTTGGTCTGGAGAGTGAGGGGTGTGACCTCTATATAATTCCTTCCCTGGGGGAATATTAGAAGAAGAGACATGATGGTTAACTGATAAATGAATGCATGCTGTGTGATTGTATATGGTGTCATTGTACAACAGGGGGCATAACGATGCCATTGTACCTTTCAGACATGCTCAAAGCCTCATTTAAGCAGCACTTTTCTAAAAGCATCATTCAGGGGATTTTTTTCTTTATCACAATGCAGGAGGAGCAGCCGATGACCGAGCCCTTGAGCGGATGAGTGAGTGGCAGAGAGCAAGGTGTCCCTCAGCCCACTTGCAGGTGAGAATAAACTCTTTTTGTGCTTCTCGGTTCCGTGAAGGAGCATGAGAAAAAAGCGCACCCAAAGATTCCTGGGATTTCCAGGAGTTCGGCCCCCCTGCGGTCCAGGTCAAGCAGACAGGGTGAGCAGGGGAGGGATTAAAGGTGGCGTTCACATCACAGCATTTTCACAATCCCTTCTAGTGTGAAGGGGGGGATGGTATCGGTGGACTGCCTGTACTCAAAACAACCCTCGTGTCTCTGCTCGGGCCTTTGTGTGAAGGTCACCCGGCGTCCCAGCCCATCCTCAGACTCTTCGCCCTTCAGCCAGTCAATCACAGGCCCGTTCACTCTAGGAAGACCATTCAGCTGGCCACGAATGCCACAAACGCACAGAGGGAGTCTTCCACCCACTGTGACCACCATTACATTGGCTTAGTTTACCCTCAAAGGAGTACATGGTTTGTGGCTGAAGGAGACTGCGGTTAGGGTGAGTGGGTGCGCACAATGGCAATGCTTTTGCAGTAGTCTATGGAGAGGCCTTTTCAGACATGACACCACTCTGCTGTTTTCAGACCCTGCGGCCAGGAAGACAAGGAGGAGGCAGCCAGCTCATCTTTGGTTCCCCAGACCACCATAGTGGCATAGCTGTATTGTACAAGAAGGCAGATAATCTGTTGTAACAAGCTGGATGTTTTTACAGTATTTTTCTCTCCTGTGATGTCTTAATTTAATCCCTGGATTTGTTACTTTTATCTTATGTATTAAGAGTTAATTCCTGCAGTTCATTCCTGCACTGCACTTAAAAACATTTAGACACCTACAACTAAGCCTGTTAGTGAACACACTAGTGTTACTAGCACTCGTGGTCTCTCAGCAGCAGTTTGACAGTAGCTACAGCCCAGTGTCCACAGCAATGGTTTTCTTTTTCGGCTTGCTGGAAAAAGGCAGGAAGACCAGTGTATGTTAGTAGAGATGTAGCCTGGTGACTCACCGCTGGGCACGGCCACTATCGGATATCCTCCGAGCACACATTGTGATGTGACGCATGGGTACACACGCATGCACAAGCACGGATACGGAACATGCCACACCCGCCCACTTCCTCCATAAGGATGCGATTCAGCATGCATATGTCATTTTCTAGTTAATGATTTATGTTAATGTTTTTATCAACATGCCTGGTTGGTTTCTCTTTTAGTGGACTGAATCCATGTTGTAAAAGACACGACGAAGGTCCAGAACATTTCTGATGTATTTTCCTTCTCACATTTCTTAAAGATTTTGCAATTTGGGTTCTTTTTAAGACTATTACTGAGCTGATGGGGTTTTTTTCCCCTATGTTGGTTTCAAGTGTACACTTAGGCATTTCAGATGTAATCTGCAGAAGTCTTCCTGCTATTTTTTGCATTGCATCATTACTTTGTTTTGGCCAAGGACATACAAAAACACCAGGCCATCTAGGAGTGGATCTCTCCAGGGTTTGGCAGAACCACCATGATCTATGCTTGCATTCACTTTTAGTCAAGCTGTCAAGATTCTTTTGCAAACTGACTGAGGCAGAATGAATTGCATACATCCCTCATTGTACAAGCTATCATTGCTATTTTAGCATTTGTCTTAGCTAAATTAACTTCCAGGAAAAGTTGGAACAAACGTGTCTTTAATACTAAGCACCTAATTTTTTTTGCTAGTTTAATTGTATTTACTATGGGATCGACGGTAGTCCAGCGCTGTAATGTTCACTCCAGCTCATGACTGCTGGACAGAAAAGAAAAAAATTCCCATATCAGATGAGAAACAGGAAAAGGCGATGACACATGGTGAGTGAGACCCACCTGTAACGGTTCCTGTTTCCCAGAAGGAGGCTCCTGGCAAGGCCTCAGAGAGGGCAGCCTTTATCAGCCGTGAGGCTGTGGTTTAGCTGAATACACTTAGATAATGTTTCGGTGGTTGACATTCAAATAGGCCCTTAGAGAATTGCCTGATAAATCAAAACCTGACTGCATAAACTTTCACAGCAGTGGACTAGCAGTGGGCTTGGCATTTCCTTCAAGAATGTTTGTTTTTTCTTCAAATGCAGGACTGTTAGCGACGTCAAACCTGCGGCCATACTGGTGTCTGGGCTGTATCGAGCTGTCACGCTCTCAAAAGGACAAAATGATGATATTGCAGTGAAAGTGTAAAAGTAATATAGTCTATTTCTATACTCTATCAAAGACTCTTAGCTTCGATTATATAATTAATTCAATTGCTTCACCTCAGCCTGGACCTGTTCAAAAATTCATTAAAAGCATTGGTTAAAGAGAATTGTTGAAAACTGCCTTGTCCACAAGTAGGGCAGTCATTTCAACATCAAAGAACACATGACAGACAGAGATAGAGAGAGGCAGAAAGAAAGAAGAAAGGTACACACTGCATTCCTAAATAGCACTTTGGAAAATTGGTCATTATTTTAACATTTGTTTGCTCACTTTGCAGTTTCCTGGTTTTCCAAATGTAAGTTTTTCATCACCCTCAGCATTCAGAATGAGGGAATTTAGAAGTGAGAGAATGGGTTTTGATAGTGAACCCAATGGGAAAACTCTCTCTCTCTCTCCCTCTCTCTCTGTTCATATAGCCTCTCATCCTGTTTGAATCGTGGCTTGTCGAAAAGATGGGGGATGGGCGAACGTGAGAAGTGGAGAGGGGGATGGACAAGGCTGTTCTTTTCTATGGGCCTCATCCATCTAGACTGCATATTTCTGTCAGGTCCTGGGAGATGAGGCTAATTATCCAGCCATTCATCTTCTCTCTCTCTTTATCCTAATCTCTCCATCCCTCCCCTCTATCATGCCGTGTGTGCATATATATGTTTTGTTGGGTGCGCGTCCACCGTGTGTGTATGGGATTATGCTGTGCGTGCTTGTGCATGAATGTGTGTTTTCATGCATGTCAGATTCTTTATTGGGGAGCTACCAGTATCATGATCTTTGCTTGACATGGCAGTCTAATTTAAACTCCCATAAACAGGAACAGCATTCCGCCACATTTGAGCCCATTGGAAACCTCTGGACCAGAATTAAGCACTACATGTCTGTGCCTGTAATGGTAATGTCAATCCATTGGCTATGCACTTACAAATTCCCGTGTTTGTGCATGTGTGTGTGTGTGTGTGTGTGTGTTTGTGTATGTGTATGTGTGCACATGCTCACGCATTAAATTAACTAACACTGGGATTCTGTTTATGATGTAGTTGGGCAATCTGGCAATGAAAAGATAAATATCAAAGACATGAGCATGTTTCATAATGTAATGAATACATTTGACTGCCCAGTTACACTTCAGCACCTAGACGTCACCTCGCCAGACGATGACACTCCAGCCTGTGGTAATTAAATTCGAACCCTCATTAGGAACGAGACTTGAGGCTCTCTCTCCTTTCTTTCCTATTATCACCCGTCTCTTCCCCAAAGCTGTTTGACTCCACCATCGTGACATGAAAGCTGACGAAAGTCCTGGGCTGTCAGGAGGAATTGGAGAGCTGTCGAGCCTCGCGGCACGAGGCTCCCCCGCGCCGAAATTGAAACCGGAGCCCTTTTATCTGCTCTTCTTTGGAAGACGTGCTTTCATTCTTGCGAAGCCCGCATGTCTGACAACATCAAGGTGGAGAGGAGAACGGGACGTCACTTGGGTGGGGCGCGGCGTTTGTGACTGGGACGCTCCATCACCCAGCATTCATTTTCGGAGCTGGATATGTCTGCAGAACTGTGCAGGCAATGACAAATAACAAAAGAAAAACAAGAATATGGGAATATTGGGGATTTCAGTTTCCCAAACCTGTATACTGATGGCTGAATCCAGGGCGCGGAGCTCTTCTTCACAGACATGCGCTCCACCAAGGCCATTTCCACTAAGAGTTTGGTGGAGCATGGAGAAATTTGTCTCCCTCTTTTGGTATTGTCGTCCCCGCAAGGTCATCAAAGGAAGGGGGGTCCAGTTGTTAAGCCTCTGGAGCAGGGTGAGGTATCTTTGTCTTCACAGTATAGCTCGGCTGGCCTTGTATTACCAATCACCCGCATCTGAGCAGAGTCCGAGCACTCTGCCTCTCCTAATAGTGTCACACGATACACGCTGTGTAAGAGATCCAGAGATTCTCGCACAGTTAAACACAGAGCAATGTCCAAAATATACTAATCAGGACATAATACTGCTAGAGAAAGGAGAGGAGAGCAGAAAATGGGAGATTCAAAAGTGTAAAACATGTGAACTGTTTTTATGGTAGGCTATATATTTAAATAGAGATGGTAAGTAGCCTATTAAGTACCAAAATAAAATTTCAATAGACATGCAAATACACCCAACATTATGTAAATCACAGGAAAAAAACTCTTTCCATATGAATATGTCTTCCTAGATTTTAAGTTAAATTTCATCATTGAAATATAAAAAAATCGACATTTATTCATAATGCTTTTTCTTACCACAGCAGAAGTTTATTAAGACAGTAGAATGAATCTTGAACTTAGGTAGGTTTGGCTCACTCCCCCTGTAATTCATTGCCATGGTGCCAGACTAACTCATGTAGTCTGTAAAAAGTATTCGTCTTAATGCGCTGTGGCCGCAGAAGCTTGTAATCTCCCGGGTGACTGATGTTCTCTGGTGAGCGATCTTGTCTGGGCGCGTGCGTCTGATGTACAGGCAGATTCTGTTGGTTTAGTCGACGGGCTGTAAAGATCAGCCCTTAGCCTCCGTAATCCCAGGGGAGATGCAGAGAGAGGGGCAGGGGACGCACCCTCTTTCAAAAGTCAAACAGCGTGGGCCCAGTTCCTGCTGAGGCAGGAACACATGGAGCCCTGGTGAACTTCACGAAGGCCTTTGGGGTCGTCTGCACATGGGACGTGAGTGCAGTGCCCCATTTCAACCAGTGTGAATACAATCTCATCAAAGTTAACGAATTTTGCTGACAAAAGTATAATTTCTGACAAGTGTGATTTCAGAAGCCCATAATGAAATATACACCATCTAAGATGAAAATTCACCTCACAGAAAAACGAAAGGTCTGTTTGACTTGATCAAACAACATCAAGGTTATCAAAGGCATGTAAATTTCGGTGGCATAGTTTCACTGTGGAAAACACCTTAAGGGTATGAGCAGTTGTGGCTTTCACACATCCTCTTTACAGTGCAGTGAAATGGCACAATAAGAGATTGGGTCCCAGGCATTATTTACGGCCTGGTCACGGCAGGTCTTCTAGCTGGTCTTTAATATATACCCTGTCCTGCCTAGGTACGATTTAGCTCTTCTCTGTGATGTCATTCAGGATCTTTATCTCTGTCTCGACCTGTCAGAAATACCTGGCACCCCGACCATGGCGGAGAGCTCTCCTGTGTCAGAGACGGCGGACTGAGATGAGAGGATGCCATTTTCCCAGCCTGAAATGCAATCTGCAGGCTCAGATCCTTCTCATTTATCTTTCTCTTCAAAGAGAGAAGACAAATGAACTTAAAAGGCAACTTTGTGATGCACCCCTGTGCTTTCAATTAGGGCCCACGAAATCAATTAATCAAAAACCTCATCAAAAGCTTTCATGCTTGCCAGCTGCTCATTGTAACTATGTCAAATCGTATAAGTAGCAGCACATCCAGGACTTCTGCTTTTAACCTGGATCCATTTTCAGGCCACTTTCTACACTTACAAGTCTGTGCACAATCTCTTGTAATCGGTCATCAGTTTTAGTGGCCGTTTCTGTAAAAATCAGACAAAAGGGGGGAAATCTGTCCATTTAGTGCAGAACGCTTTCTTCAGAAGTACAACAGGGAGCCTAGGTTGGACAGCCCATTCTGTTCCTGCCTTTTCTATCTCAGGTTGGGATAATGAAAATGCTGCAGCCATATAACATGGGGTTCGGGGTTGAGACACCTGTTTGGAAGCTGGTGTCAAGGCTACAGGAAGAGTAGGTAATAAGCACCTGACAAAGCGAGTGGTGGCTGTCGGAATTTGTGAGGCTGTCCAGAAGGCCATATAATGGGCTGATTTCTCCAATGGAGATGCCCAGAGGATAACCGAGGTCCAGAAACATTCAGTACACAAGGCAGCTGTCTGCTCTCTTTAATGACATGGTACATCTGTAGAACTCAAGGCCATTAGAAAAGAGAAGAAAAAGGGATCTCCTTGTGAATTTTGAAAGATACATTGCCAGAACTGGGCAAATGGCATTTACAGCTTTCAGCAAGGGTAAAACGATCTGTTGGGGGGTGACAGCTGGAGAATTCAAGCTATAAAATGTGGTAAGCATTCTTGACCTTGATTGAGTTTAATGGCAGAAAGTCCTGTTGAGTACATTTGACCCTGAGTTTAATCAATAGCGCTATACATTAAAGCCGTTGTTAAATACTGGAATCCTCCACCCTTTGGGTCTGGGATTCACGTCACGACCTTACAGTAAAACTTTGTCGTTGTGCAGGCTGGTGCACAGCAGAGATGTGGTGGGAGATGGCCAGATGAACCAAAAGCTCAAGGCACAGAGGCTAGAGAGGACACCAAGGTGTGTGCATGGCATGTGAAGACCCAGCTGGATCTTTATTGCCTCACTTCTCTTCTATGATAATTTGAGGAATGGGTGAATGTACGTTCACTGTCAGAATCAATATACAAGACTGACACTTTATTTCATCTGTCTGAGTCTGGGCTGTTTTTTTATCACCTTGATGTTCCTGACAGCAAAGTGCTTGGAGAGTCGTTGAAAACCCCTTGGCCTACAAACAGGGTTATGCTTCTGAGGCCTTAAGAGTTGCAGTAGGTGAATGTGTAGCATTATCTTTATACCAATTACAGCTACAATGCACAAAATTGTACATGCACACATGCTCACACATTTTTCATTAACATTTTACCCAATTGACACTAAACCTGTGGCATAAAATCTCTGATACATTTTGTCTGATGTATTTTGCCTGAGCGCAGTCTAAGAGAGAGACTGTTACCACACCCAAACTCACGAGTCCTTATATCAGAGAGTCCCCCTCTTCTGGCGAAACATTGTCATAACATCAACAAGGTGAGGCCCTGAACTTGATATTGAATAACAGGCTATTTTTCATATTTTTCAATACCAGTGTTTTAATCTCATTAGTATGATGAGGTATACATATTAATGAATCTTAGTAGTACATTGGAAATATAGAAGACAAGACATATTAATGGAGTCAGTAGAATGCCAATTCATCCACAATGTGTACTGTTAAGAATGAAAAGGAAATATTTAGTATAAAACCGTTTTACAAAAGGTAAGAACATTTCGTCGACAGCAAATAAAGAAGCACGCAAAAAAATATTGCAAAACAATCACTTAATCTGTAACAGGATGCATGAACGATATGTGTGCAAATCTATTTTGATTTATTTATTTAGCTTTACCATGCTGAAGTGTGTGCCATTTAGTTTTGGTTGATCAGCATTTTCCAGTAAAACAAGTCACATGAGAAAGTAAAACCAGAACAATCTGTTCTCTTTCATTAACATGGTACGGAACAGTTTCTCAGGGTCGCAAGTCTGCGAGCCTTAGGGCACTTGAGAGGGGTGGGAGAAACAGGCCAGCCATTTCAAAGTACTGTCCCTAAAAGAAAAAAAAATCACATTCAGTTTGAACTCGTCAAAATGCAGTACGTTTCTAGATGAAGATCAGAGAATGGTCACTTGCTAGTTCAATACAGAAAATCGTCTAACTTAGCGAAGAAAATCAAATAGTTTTCAAATGAACCAGTGATTATTTCCGCAGCAAATCCTTTACACATCAATCAAGTATGGAATTGATCACAGAGGATCTACGTTACCTGTTAAACTTTTGACCCTTTCTTTTTTGAAACTCTCTTTCATCCACAGTCCACACAGCCCCTTTGCGACCATCCACGCGCACAAAGCACTTATGGAGGCTGAGGTTGTGGCGCACTGCATTCTGCTTACAAAAATAAGTACTGGTTCAACACATTTGTCGTCAAGTAGTATGATTGTTAAGCAAACAAAGGCAGAGAAAACGAGCTGCGTAAATATTAATATACAATTTAATAATATCGACACTGCCATCTAGTGGACATAAATGAACAGTTTCCAAATTCTGGCACAGGTCAGGAGGAGAATGTGCAGTAGGATTTATATTCAACACCGATCCAATACTTCAGCGTACAAATCATGAAACAACAATCCACGCAGTTCAAATGCTTTTTTTTTCTTTTAACAATTCACATATTTAAAGATGTTGTGATTCCGGTTCCACTGAAGAGTGGCGAGCTACTACCTTCCACGTCGGAGTGTTGTGACGGAAGTAATAAAACATTTGGATGAACCAGTTGTAGATCTCATTCAGAGCCCGCTGCTTGTCTGGTGCCTCCAAAATTGACTAATGGGGAAAATATTTCCATGAAAATAATAATATAATAAGATACCAATGGTACAAGGCATGTGTCACTTGCAGAAATTTTTATGTTTACTGTTTAAATGTTTACTTACCCATCTGATAAGAAAGGCATATGTGTATGGTGGTCTGATGTTGACATATTTGTAACACTCCATACTGCTGACAAAATCTATCATGAAGTGGAGGAAATTATTTTTGGCATAACATATGGTTACAGATATTACAGAGGTCTTGGCAATGAAATGAAAATCTATCTGTCTATGAATGAACATATGAGTTTTGTAGTGCTGCTACATGGCTTATGTTAACCTCTGATCCTCCTCGTGTGTTTGTGTGTGTGTGTGTGTGTGTGTGTGTGTGTGTGTGTGTGTATGTATGCATATGCTCTATCCAACCTGACAGGCTTGGGAAGGCCAGTGGGTGTGTAGGTGTTACCTGACGGTAAGTGTGGGCTTGGTGAGGGCCAGTATTTCTGATGCCCTGCTACCACGCTGGCCCATCCGGGCCCTCCATCTGGCTCCTCGATTGGAGGTGCGCTCGGTGCCAGTGCCTTGGGCCAGCTCCGGCCTGCTCTCTGACAGAGAACCACACGGCAAAAAAAGTTGGAGTGGTTAAAAAAAATGTAAAAAAAAAAAAAAAAAAAAAAGCAACCACAAGTCAGATTTGCAACTCACAGGAATTTAGACTACACAGATTTTCAGTTTTAATGGTATTTTGGATAGTGGAAGAATGAACGGCCTGTGCGTAAGGTCTCCGCAGTGTGAATAAGAGTGAGAATGAGATGGTGATCAGCAGTGAGAATGGTGTTCCCTCTTACTAGCTGTGCGGGTGGATGTTCAGACGCTCTTAAGTGAAGCCGCATGGCATGGAGCTTCTGTCTCTCTTTAATGAGCTTGAGGCCGTAGAATCAGTTTCATGGCCGCATAGAGTCAAGGGTGAAAACAAGGATCAAATAGCAATACATAAATACATAGAGATAAAATAAGATCAATATAACAGATGAGCTGATTGACAACTAGCTATGAATATGATCTGAAAGGCTGCTTTAAGCAAACCTGACAGGATTCTGCTAAAAGTCGTTTTTGTACTGAATACTGTTAGATGTTCTCACAAGTGGTCCTGCTCACCATACCTGATCCTCCATGTGCTGCACTCTTTCTTGCTGTACCTTACACTGCGCTATAGTTCTTTCTCCACAGCCGTGCCCATGACTCAAGTGTCTAGACATAAAAAACATGTCCTCAAAGACAAAACAATTTCACTCACAGAGGCTGTTTCAAAGGACGGTCAGATATTTTGTGTATTTTATTAAAAGACTCACTCTAAAAAGACAGTGTCCTCCTCACAGGCTTGGTCACAGCTAGGCCAGCAACATCGTCCATTGATGAACAGCGATCGTAACACCTCTGACTGGAGAAGGCTGTGAAAGGTAAACGACAGTGTTCTATCTGTAATATATACTTTTCTATTTATATGGTCTGGACCACTTCACTGCTATAAATCTTGGATTGGATAATGAGGTTCGAAATTCCAAACCAGATTCCAAGAAAGAAAAAAAAATCCATCCAGACCTTTCAAGGGAATTCTGCTTATGTACTGGTGCAATTGGAAATGAACTGATCCCATACATGGCTTAGTAATCTCAAAGGCTTTAAATTCTGTTTGCCCAGGTGAACAGTGTAGGCTCTCACCTGGTTGGCTGAGTGCAAGGGGTCTTGTGTTGACTGGTGAATGCCAGAACTCGACTTGAGCTTGTGTCCTTTCCCCTGCCCACAGCCGCTGGTTCACGCTTGTCTGGTGAGGGCTGAGCGACACTGACATGTCCTAAAGAGAGTATAACACCAAGAGTATAACACCAAGACACAAAAGACTTATGGCTATACTTTTGCTCATCTTGCCTGACTTTTAAGTCAAACACACAAACACTACAATAATTTACAGATCTAAATAATTTTAATAACTCATGATTTGAATTTCTCCAGCATGCATATTTTCCACTCAGTAATAAGGAACCACATTTTACTGAATGGGGTCAATAAGTCTTTCGTCTGGCATGCAGGCAAACAGTTTCTGAGTCTCAAACCCAGCTTAAATGTGCAGGATTGAACGCCTTCTTGCCGCGGTACAAACCCAGAGGTAGCAGAGAGGTGGAGCGCAGCACAGATGGTCGGTTCTGGCTTAGCTGAGCCATGTGAAACGGTAGCTGAAAGTGTACAGGCGCTGCCTCAACAGCATTCTGCACACAGACATACATGCAGACACACACACACATAGTCACACACACATTTTACATTTGCATAGGACTGATACTCCCTTAATGCTGCTTCTGGCAGGAAAAAACATCTCAAAAACATTTTTTTCACTGAAAAACAATAATACATTTGCATGAGAAATAAAAAGAGAATAAAAAAATGTAATTTAAGAATAATAAAAGTCTTTGAAATGTTTTAGAGGAGAACCGTTATGTGATGTAAACTGTTCTGTGGAGTTTAGCTTTCGAGAACCTGAGAGGATAGGTGCTCTTCAGGCTGGAGTGAAGCAGGCTCTTTCAGCTGGTTAAACTCATCATCTGGCTCTTCTTTCAGTCCTGGAGATCCCTCTCCATCACGTCCACGCCTCGCCCAGTCACTCTCCCTCTTGAGCTGAGGCATGCTTGATGTCAAAACTCTGAAATGAAATCAGGCACTCGTTATGTGGTCATTATTTCAGTCCTATATTTAAACAGAAGTCAGAGAGAGAGATCAGGCATTCAATTAATACTGTGATATTCATTAGCGTAGGCAGTAGAGAAACTGTTGCTTCGCCTTTGTACTTCAGAGAAAAGGCTTCTGTTTTTTCTGTTCACTTGTTCACTAGAGCATATTCAAAAATCCTCAAAAGAAGACAACTGGGGCAAAAATGTAAATGGTTTTCTCTCAAGACAACCACAGCACCTTCAGGGTTTCTCCCTTCACTTCATTATTATCATGAGGACAAACGAAACAGGATGGGTGATGCAGATGGCAAGATGCAACATGCAGTGAGACTGCCATAGTAGTGGTGGAGGCCATACTCCCCCACCATGCTGCAAAGCTGATACTACAGGAGATAGAGGCCACGCAGCAGTGTGCAGGTAGTGATTGAGGCTGGAGAGCCTTCGCACGCTCGCTCCCACATTGTTACATTTGGTGGAGAAGTACATATTCTTCACTCTCTGACGTACATCATCTTCTCCTATCTCTCAGGAAACCACACATACACACCACATGCATACATGCTCTCGCGCACGCTCTCTCTCTCTCTCTCTCTCTCTCTCTCTCTCTCTCTCTCTTTCTCTCTCTCCCTGTATGTCTGCCTGTCTCTCTCTCTCTCTCTCTCTCTCTCTCACACACACATACACACACACACACACCCACGTGCACACAGACACACACACACACACACACACACACACACACACACACACACACACACACACACACACAACACACAAACACACACAAATGCATATACACTCATTTTGCATTTTGCAAAAACATGCACAAGAAAAGACACCCAGGAAGGGGAAATGGGATTATGGGTAACAGAAAGAGAAAGTTTGCAATCTTTGTGGTTCTTGATATTATAATGGCGTAAAAGACATTACAGGATTCAAAATAAATGGTTAAATGTAGCATATTCTTACTGAACATGTCAATTGTTCAAACAAATATACAATAAAATAATGAAATAAAAAAGTATAAAAGTAAAGTATAAAACAAGTACAATATCTAATTGCAAAAGACAGCTGCAATACAATTATTAATGTTTTGGAAAAGTCCAGCAACATTAGCAACAATATCCATCACAAAAGTTTATTCATATTCTATTCTATCTGCTTCTGTCTACAGTATACAAGACTAGGTCAGGCAAGAATTATTGCTGCATGGACAAAAGCAAACAAATAAGTAAACAAATAAATAAATAATGATATGGGTTTGTATATAAACAAATTGCTCTGAGCTGTTTTGAAGATCATCTTCAGTGATGGAAAATTACTCATCTGCCAAGGTCAATTCTCTTTTTTCTTCACACCATGGAACGTTTCGTTATTATACACGACTCTCTTACAAAGTCATTCAGTGAGCAGCCCGAAAGTGGTAAAAGTCCATTCTAGAATCAGTTTCTACCAAATAGTCGATCACATATTGTTTATAGACACAAGATAACTGTGGTGAAAATAACTATTTTTAGGTGTTTTTCATTTTCAGAGCAATGCACACTAAGGCATACGCAACATGAAAAATAACTGTGACATAACACCTAAAAGTTATGATACAACACACAATAGCTATGACTATACACACAAACGTTATGACTATACGCACCATTTAGTGATTCCACCTGCACATGCATTGTAGTTATTTTCATCAAAACACCCAGTGTGCAAATTATTTATATATATATATATAAATAAATAAAATATATATAAAAAAAGTGAATCTGAAATTGTAACTATTTAAACTGAAGATAATTCTTTTATAACTAAAAAAAGAATAATAGAATGTCTGTTCACTGGTATAGAAATGACAAAAAGCAGACATTCATTTCAATGTTAGTAGATAACAAAAATGCAAAAAGAGCAAATATATTTGCACATATCAAAGTGCACAGAAATAGTTTTGCCTTCTTGTTTCATGAAGCCAGACTTATTTTTAGATCTGAAAAGGGTACACCTCCCACCCATCCCCTAAAAACATATAAAAATAAAAAACAGAGCTTATGCATGCATACACACTCACCCGTACACACACACACACACACACACACACACACACACATACATACACTCATGCGCACTTATAGGTGTGCATGCATGAATTCCGCATACACACACACAAACACACATACTCAGCAAGTCAAAACAATATTTATGATTGAGAACATATATTCACTACATTGCATTTTGGCATTTTTAAGATGACATTCAGCAATAACTGACTAGGAAAACAATTACCTGTTCAGGAAAAGATGACCTTTGCTTTGGACTTTGTGCACCTCCTGTTCTCTTCCTGTGTTGTTCTGGTTGACAAGAATGAAGAAAAAATAGATACAAACGGACTTTTTTGCCATCCAACGTACTACATCTCCATTTTGAAAGCTGTAATCAGTAGGTTGCATGAGAAAGTGGCACTTTATCTTTTTGGAAAAAAAACTAAATGCACGACTTGAAAAGACCCTCGTCTTCCATCTCTTGTATACCTGTGCACTCCTAGATGAACTGAAGTTGTGAGAGTGCTTTGCGTGGTGAGGAACGACTCGAGGAAAAACAAAAAGGCAATCTGCAGTGAATACTTGGTTAAACAGCAACGCCACGCAGAATCCTTTGCGTAATGAAAAAAATATTTGCAATCATATTGAAGCAGACTCCTTACATTCTATTTGATATTATCACAATTGCGATTGTGCTAATATTTTGTTAGTGAAAAGTCTAATAGAAGTTTATACACCTACTCTTTCTTTACATTTTCTATTTTGTACTCTTTGAAGTAAAGATTTTGAAACTATGGAAGGATACATGAAACTATGCAGTGACCTAAAAATGTATTAAATCAAATTTAGGGTGTGTGACGGTAGCTATAATGTGTTGATAGCTAATAGTTGATATTTCCTCAAGGCTGGCAGCTACTTGGGAAGTTCTTGGGATGTTCTTGGGATGTTCTTCCAACCATCTCAAAGACATCCCAACATGTGCATGCTGAGCCCTCGTCTGGGAGAGTGTGTATATTCCAAAAAGTCATACATTAAAGACACATTAATACGTTTTATACATGATCAGCAAGGGATGGTGGATCGTTCAATATAATTAAATTCAGCTTCTTTCACCTCACTACTGATTTAGCTATTTTGACTTTTGAACCGATTTTTTGTTTTGCATTTTGAAAAAGTGTATATATACATATATTCATTATAATAAATTATATTATATTATATATATATATGTATATAATATTAAATTATATTATATATATACATACTTATATATATAAAATTATGTATTATTATACATATTATTATATATACTATATTACTTTTCTTAGTAAGCAAATATACTTGTCCAAGGATGCAGCAGTGAAAAATATAGCTTATTCATGGTGAGGCTCACCTGAAGTTGTCTTCTTACACTTAGAAAATCATGTAGCATTGTCTGATCTTATTTATACACGGAAAATGCTAGACAAAAAGGAAATTAGCAAGACAGTTGACACACTGAAACTTTCTGGTTGGGTTACAAATCATGATGCAATAATGATGACATGAATAATGATCAGAATATAAAAGATAAAGCCTATCATTACACTGTAAAAGCACAAAAAAAAATCTGCTCAAATTATTTAATGTATGACTTTGTTTGATTCTATTAAAGCACATGTGCGTTTATGTTTCTTTGAATTCATGTCTACAAAAGTATCAAAAATTGCTGGCCAAAAATGCCAAATTTCTACAGTTCTACAAAATTCTCATAGTTTTTGTAGAAACTCCAGCAAAGGTGATTCAAAATCATTGCTTTAAAAAATCATATTTCCAATTCTTTTACATTTATTTTACATGTAGTGAACCATAAACAAACCTTTTTTTAATATGATCCAGTGTAAGGATCTGCTCATATGGTTTGATTAAAGCAATCACTCTTGTTGAGTCTGGTGCAACTTTGATCCTCCTTTTATGTTCACAGGTGGAGTAAGCTCGTCACGTCTTCATCAGTCTTTGAGATAACGAAAAACTGGCTTCATAGCTAGCTGTTTAGATTAATAAAAAAAGATTTTAATATACAATTAGTTAGATCTTAAGTTATCAAATATTGTTAATGAGAAATATGTATGTAATTACAGAATGAACTTTGAAAAACAGAAAGCATGTTTTCAGTTATGGCGATTGACATTTGTAACAATCCTGTGAGGTCTATCATTCCTCATTCTTCCTCAGAGAATCTGGACACAAATTTTCAAACCAAATAACATGGTGTATTGATAAACTTCCATGCTAGCTGTACGTGGTACATATTGTAGTGCAGTGGGATTGTTATAGGGCCTCTACAGTGGTGGAGCTAGACTTTTTTTCAAGGGGTGGCCAAAGGGTGTGTAAGACTTTATCAGAGGGGTCCATATACAAATGATGAACAAAAGGAAATAAATATTTCTCTTAAAATTACCATTTCCAGTGGGGTGGCAGTAGGGGTGGCAAGGGCTCTGTTGGGGGTGGCAATTGTCACCTCTGCCCCCCCTTTGGCTCTGCCACTGGGCCTCTAATGCTGCACATGTGAACCCACTACAAGATGGCTGCATCTCAAAGTAGCACACTATATAGTGAATATGGTACCATTTTGGACACTTCAGATGTTTTTAATGGTTATTCAATAAATGATGTTATCATTCACTGTTGTGATGCTATCACTTGTATTTTATTCCATGACCTTTGTTTTTTTTCCAACTCCAATGCATAAAACTTTTAAACAAATGACAGGAAAGATTTTGAAAAAATAGAAGCGTCTATTATCTGTCTACCTGTCTCTCTGTTTATCTCCCTTCATATCTGGTCTATTTTTACACATATCCTGAGCTACTATATGAAAATACTTCTGAATATAGTGATTCACCCATGCTTTGCATAATTGCTTCTATGACTCAGTAATTCTCTTTGTAGGTGTGCCATATATATGAGATTCAGCTGATTTGAAATTTTTCTGTGGTGCCGTTGTCACTGAAACTAGATGGCCCACAATATAACCCTGGCTACAGGGACAGAATTTGCAACAAAGCTCATGTGCGTGAGTGTGTGAATCAGGGCTTAGGTCAAAATTACAATTATTATATGTTATTGTGTTTCACTGTGCATTGTTTACAGCTCATTCTTAACAATTGTGATCAAAAGCACCACAGCTGTCACGGTCCACCCCTGACTCCTCCCCGGGGCTCACTGGTGTATACGCTTGTTTGTGTCTACATGTGTTTACATCCGTGTGTGTTTCTTAGAATGTGTGTTTGTCTGTGTTATCCGTATTACCTGTCTCTTTTCTCACTATCTTTATGTGCGATGTTATCGTCTGTGTATTTAAGTGTGCGTGTTGTCTGTGTTCTTGGTCAGTCGTTGTCTGACTTTGGTCCCGTATGTGCGCCTCGATTATCACATTGTCATTAATAAAAGTTACAGTTATGTGCTTTCTGCTCAGCACCTCACTTTCCACACACTGTTACAACTGTCACTATTGCGGTCAACAGTGTCTTTATTGAAGTATATGTCATTTAAATGTTTTTTTCATTTTGCCCATCACATTAATTTTTTTTTCTACTAATTCACAAGCAGAACTTAATAAACCGCAAGGGGAAGGTAACAAAAACCTTCCAAAAAAATTACCTGTGGGACTGTCCTCACGGTGCGAATGATGACGCGCCTCTTCACGCTGACGGCCTGTTTTGTTCAGATCACTTATTTTTGTGGTTGGCAAATGTCAACTGCCTAACACCGCATATGCCTTGTATGTTCATCGTTGCATTCTGATTTCTGTGAAAAACATGTGCATGTGTTCATGCCCTGCCAAATGTGCTAAGATAAACAGTTTCATAGGAGCAAAATTTAGTTTTCACTATGATGAATCACAAACTGCTCAGACCATCAAGAGCTTAAATGTGGCCTTATGTTGGAACTGGAGCAGAGCAAAAGCTGACATGCATAATATGAAGCATGGATCTTGAGTTTCAGCATATTGCCCTAAAATTAATCAATATATTAAATGAGTAGAGTGTGTTCACTGAGTGTTTTGGTGAGAGTAATAAAAAAGTCCTTCATGCATTCTGAACTCACAATATAACAATAAGTGTGCACTGGGACACAGGACTATCACTGTCTGTGTTAGAGAGTTGTGGGGGTTTCAGAACCTCATGTCAACGGGTTAACATGTGCCCACTGTGAGGTGCTAGTGTATACAGAACAATGATACAGGCTCAATCTGTGAATCTAAACTGACGTGTCTTCCATTTTGCAGTAGGTATGGAGAAGGCAATTCTACCTAAGTAATGAAAAACACACAGAAACACTAAAGCACACACGCACATGCACCACACACACACACACACACACACACACACACACAAATAATTAATGAATACATTACTACAATTACCATGCACTTGTGTTGACCAAGGCTTTAAACATATTATATCACTCAGAATTGAACTGTAAAATCACACTATAGGTTAAGTGGATTAAGTCCAGTCACACACTAGCCTGAGTTCGGCTTATAAGATGAGTCCAGTCTTTAGTCCATCTTAAACATGAACCAAGAAAGTAACAGTGCAGTGGCATTCAAATTTGGACCTCAAATCCAAATCAAAATTCTGGATTTTGTAATGTCTTATAATTGATTAAATGGTTAATGTAACTGGTTGGCCACTTTGTCGTCATACCTGACACCTGGACAAAGGGAGTCTGGAAGGCCAATATGATCTGAACTCTGGGAACTGTGACGGGCAGGGTGAGCGAAAATAAATGGAAGCGATCACGCCAAGTCTCAGGGAAATAGGATGGTTTAATATGTAAAGTGCGCAAACCAAAACCCGTGAACTGATCCGAATTAAGGATATAATAACCAGCAGTCAACTGGTACAAAGACAAGACATATATAGACGAACAAACGACCCTCAGGTGAGACGGATCGTGGGCTCCGCCCACCTGAGGGACGAACACAACACCACACCCACAGGACAAGCTGCTGCTGTAGACGGGGGCGACCAGTAGGGGGCCGCCGTACCGTGACAGATCCCCCCTCCAAGCCGCACTCCCCTCCACCGGCTGTGCGGCCTACAGCAGCAGCACACAAAACAAAGGGGCAGGCAGGCAGGGACAAGGGACACACCCCCTGTAGTCCCGGAGCTGAAACACAAAACACAAACACAGGTTAGCTCGCCTACCTGGGCGGGACCCTGGACCGACTGGGCCGTCAACAAGACAAAACCACGCCCCGGTCGGTCACAGGGCCCTCACGCCCTAACCGGCATTAAGCCGCATAGCCCCACAGGTGCGAGGACGACGGGCCACGGCTCCTTGTCCGTCCGGGGTGTATGTGTGTGCAGGTTACCTCCCTGGGGCGTGGCTACGTCACCTCCAGGACCCCGTGGAAGGGTCTCCGTCTTGTGCAGGAGCTCTTCAGACCGGAGCCCCATGGTCCCCAAACATCCGGGGGCCCCAACCCTCTAGGGAGGGGCTCTTTAAGACCAGGCTCCGGTCACCCCACAACATAAGGGGGCTCCTGCCAGGTGGAGACCTCCACAAGGCCCAGGAACGCCACGATCCACCGCCAGGGAGAAACACCTGCACATAAAACACAAATGCACACACACACACCAACACAAAACACATACGCGCACTACCCTGATCCCCCCTACAATGGGGGAGGGGTCTCCGTCTCAGCAGGGGACTTCCACCTGCTCAGGAGAACCCCCCACGTTCCTGGTCAGGGCCTCCCTCAGGAGCGACGCCCTCCGTGCCACTCCCCGTGGCATGGGACCATCACTGGTCCACCCCCAACACACACTCAAGGGGGAGGAGCATGTGTGGAATTACATACAACATATCACAGGCACGCGAGAACACACACGCAAAAACTAGACAAACAAAAAACAGTGTACAAACAATGAACGAACGGGACTCTTACATGCGCGCTCGGTTTAATTTTGTGACGTGCCGCTCAAGTTCGCAGTCGCTCCCCCACACAAAACACAAGACGACAGGGGAGCGAGGCGACAGTGACGAGCGGCACCCGCGTCACACACGAAACACTAAACATATAACACCACGAGCACGCACACTGGTCCACACGCCCATTCACACGTACACTTCACCCACACAAAACATGAAGAGTATACAGGGAAGATGCCCTGGTCCTCGCCGTGCAACACACAAAACAAACGCACGGCGAAACTCTTCCGACACACAAACAACGGACATGAAGAGCTGTCTCAGGGCAGACTGCCCTGGTCCTCGCCGTGCTACACACACACACACACAACACAAAAGCACGGCGAAGCTCTTCAAACAAAACACCACGCAGACAAACACTTACCACGAGACATGACCACGAACGAAGGAGAAAGTAAAGGAGACTGGCGGCTTCCGAAAGTGGCTGGTTATTCTGTGACGGGCAGGGTGAGCGAAAATAAATGGAAGCGATCACGCCAAGTCTCAGGGAAATAGGATGGTTTAATATGTAAAGTGCGCAAACCAAAACCCGTGAACTGATCCGAATTAAGGATATAATAACCAGCAGTCAACTGGTACAAAGACAAGACATATATAGACGAACAAACGACCCTCAGGTGAGACGGATCGCGGGCTCCGCCCACCTGAGGGACGAACACAACACCACACCCACAGGACAAGCTGCTGCTGTAGACGGGGGCGACCAGTAGGGGGCCGCCGTACCGTGACAGGAACTATTAGTTGAATACCTCTGGAGCAGTGTGAACACTAAAATCACTTATTATTAAACATATTGTTAAGCATATTGTATTAATTTATTATTACTAAATGCTCAAATACACCAAGTCACCTTTAACACAAAAAAACTGACCCTACATCCTCATTGTAAGCCTTTCCAGTAGCTGGCTCTGTATCCCGTGCTGTGTTTCGTTTTGTCAGGTGAGGCCATCTGTTAGTTGGGCTTCCAGCGGTTCGAACAGCTGTTCAGGCAGGCATAAGGGCACGGGGCAGAGCGCTGTGTCACGCAGAGACAAAACTCCTTTTTACCAGCAACTCACAGACAGACTAAACGCTCCTGCACCAAGGACATGCTGGGAGAGCTGGCTTCCCATATTCCTCATTTCAGTCAACACTGAGAAGTGCCAAAGGACTAACGTTTGACCAAGCAGACTAGGGGATTTCTGTAGGAATTTCTCAGGTGACACTGTAAGCAGTCAGGACCAGAAAGACCTTTAAATGCAAGCAGCTTCATCTGCACTTTAAGAATTATTTTTAGAAAGGTCCCTTTGTGTTGAAAGTACAACTTTCAAATTCACCTGAACTTTAAAATTCACCTGAACTTTCAAATTCATCCAAATCTTCAAATTCACCCAAATTTTCAAATGACCTTATATGTGTGAATACAGAAGCACATGTGGAGTGTGTTCATCTTTTGCTTGGCAACCCATGTTAATGCACAAATTGGACTGTACTACTATCCATTTGAAATACAAATATCTATCTATCTATCTATCTATCTATCTATCTATCTATCTATCTATCTATCTATCTATCTATCTATCTATCTATCTATCTATCTATCTATCTATCTATCTATCTATCTATCGAACGAAATACACTAACATTTAGCACGGAATAGTGTATGATGGCTTTCCATAAACCTAGTTTATGTCCCCAACAATATATTCCCATCACACTGGCATAATTGGTCACTGTCAGAATTGCCAGAAAGTGTATGATCCTGTCCATTTCTCAAACCCAATTAGGAAAACTTGGACCGGCGGTAAGTTTGTGTTTTATGATAGGATTTATATACGACAGCGAACCTCACTGTTATCCTGAAGAGCGCAGCATCACTGATCCTGTCGAAACATCCCGAGACCGGCTTTGTCGTTTCCGGAAGAAACCGAGGGATAGCCTGACCGAGCGCAGAGACTGGAGACGGTATTTCCTACTAACCTTAGAAAAATAACAATTTCATGTGGTTAATACTGAATTATCATTCTCAATTCAGATGATGACTCCTTTATGCTGAAAGACATGATATACGTCCCAACTACGAATCGGGACTCATTGTCATGAGTGCCAAATCCTCTTTTGCGTTTTACATCAAAGACAGTATCGGGCGTATGTGTTTTAAAAATATAGGGCGCCTACTTGCTCTGTGTACATATACACACATAGGATGACTGCACCGTGTGTAAGGACAACGCTCATAGCGCTGGATTTATGGAGGGATGATGCTTGATTCGTCTAACGGATTAAATCCAGCCGAAGATGTGGATATCGTTGTGGTGGAGGAAATCGTCTTCGGCTCTGGTCGAGATTTCAGCAAGAAAATGAAGACTGGGAGAAAGCAGCTTGTGTTGAAGCCCTATTAGCGAGTGTCAGTCGTTATTTACGAATTCAATTCTGCGTATCCGAATACGACACTGATGCTGCATTACGGGCTTAAACGTTAGGGTACCAAAAAACCGAATATAGGCTATACAAATTCTGGCAGTGACCATTTATTTATTTAATTCTGCCAGTGTGATGGGAATATATTGTTGAGGCTTAGGCTAGGTTTATGGAAAGCCAGAAGACATGACATGCACACGAAAAAAGAGGAAACGATATTTTTGCTTTTTAAAACCTGTGTTTACATAAGCTAACGACTGCTGGCTAAATAGGGGGCTTACCGATCGACACTGACTTTACAATGAAACAGGTTTGGCGTTATTTTTCCCAGACGTGACCATTCTGTGTATTAATTAATTATTTGATTCATCTTATTTTCCTGTTCTCTGTTAGGCTACTTGTAAAGGACGTGAAAATAGATCTTGGATTATAAATTGGATTCATGTTCGATCCACTGAACGAGCCGTGGCGTTTCGAAAAGACACGTTTCTACCCCCTTTATCTGTATTTATTTCTTGATAACTGCAACAAGCTCTCGTTCAGGCCTACAAGCGAAGCCAAAGCCATTGTCTCGAGGACAAGCTTGACAATTTCAGGTAAGAACCTACCACATTCCCACATTGTGATTTTGGCACTTTTGACTTTTTTAAGGTAATAGGAATCTATTTAGAATAATCATGTAGGTTATAATTCATTACAACCTTGGGAAACCACTGATGCCAATTTTAACCCTTCAGTGAAAGACAAAGTATCCTTGACTCGTGTCCCGACCTATCATTTTCTCTTGTCGCATAGGCTACGATAAAGCCTGCTAACTGAAAATGCAGGTCTGCTTTAACCACTTGTTATTTCTCGGTGGCACACACACACACACACACGCACGCACGCGAGAGAGCGCGCGCGTGCACACACACACACACACACACACACACACACACAAGCGCATACAAAGCATACGCACATATGTTAATTTGTATATCTGGGTAATGGAGGCCTATGGGGTTATACAAACCTAAGTAGCTCCCAAGAGATAGAATTAAGGCACCAAAGCATATCAGTAGACTATAACTCTAAAGGCTCTCTTATAGCTAAATACTTTGATACAAGCCATTTGCACTTTTGCGTAGGCATTTAGACGCATTGGCATTGGCTGCGAGGCTCTCGTCATCAGTTCTAGGTAGTGAATTATTTTCATATTCAGCCTTTTTCAAGCAAATGAACACGGCAGTCACCCGCAGTTTGAAATGTGTATGCAATGCAGGAAAGCTCACCTTCTGTACACGTTAACATTTCTCAGTGTTGCGCATGCAGCGCCACTTTCATATATATAACAAAATACAACACAAATGCCCCCAAACCACATTCTTTTTTTTTGTTTCGCTTTGTTTTGAACTCTTTCCGAACGACAAACGCGAGACAGTCGGACCGATTCTTGGTCTTTTTATTGTGAATCTGGTGTCGCCTCCTCCCATGGAGACCGCGGTACCAGCGATCACTGCTGTTGCTATCCAGTTCTTGACTGTACCACGGCCTTCTGCCTCCAACCAACTCCCATTTATCAGACTCCTCCCCGAGTGTTTCGAGGCTTATTCGTAATTAATACGAATAATTTAGTTTATCTGGCCTCTAAAGGAAAATACCACGGTGTAGTACGTCATTGTACGTCCATGGACACTGGCTTCCAACAGCAAATTCTTTGTAATTAGCATTATCTACAAACATTTTGAGAAACAAATTATTGGTCATGTTACTAATAATCACTTTATACAAGCACTTAATAAAGTCAGATTTGACTTAGTCTATAACAAAGATAAACATAGTATGTTCTGTTCACACTTCTAATATCACATCTCTATTCTACTCCTGTGTGATACGTCAAACATATGAAGTTGAGATGGGAAGCTTCGTATGGCCGTATATGCAGTATAGATACAGTCTATTCCTGTTTAGATTTTACTTCTTTAAAATTGATTGGTACTACAGTATACATTCAGCTTAGCTACGCCTGGATGATCTGAGCTTCATTGTGTGGTAAATGTGAATGTTTGAATGATGCTCCAAAGGATTTTACTGTCCAAATGGAGGTATACTTTGTCCACTGGCCTTGCATCTCAGAAGGCAGATGCAATTCCGTTTTCTTTTCTTTTTCTTATGACTTTGGAAATTCGTTTCCTTGAAAGTAAACTTTTTCTCAGATGGTGCCATTAATTAAAGCTTATTTTCTATCTATATTTGAGGATATACAGTCACAGCTATGCAAGCACTTGGGCAGCTATTGTCTGTTTGGCATCATTATATGATTTTAGAAGTCTATATTATGATTTCAGAAGTCAATAATATGATTTATCTGTAACAAGATTTCAGAAGACGACAATGAAATCATTTAAAAATCCAGCTTTTTGTAGCACATGCCGCATATAAATAATAGATGCTGCATTTGCCATCGTCAACAGTCCTGACAACACCCAAGTGCATTTTGCAGTCTGTATTTCAAAAATATCATCAAGTTGAATTGAATTATATTTAGTTATTTTGTGAAGTGCACAGTGGGCATTCAGATCCATGCTTTGCTGACATGAATGTCCCATAGACACTTACACACATAACCGTTACACTGTTCAAACCCTTATGTTAACACATGACCCAGACAGAAATGATACACACACATACGCTTAATTTTTTCTGCTCCTCAGTTTAATCCTTGGCATCAACATTTGCATAATTCTCTCTTGATTTAAGATAAACGAAAACAGATTGTTTAAAAAGACGTTTCTTATCACATTCAGATTCCTTCCATCTTGTTCTGTAACAAACTGGCACACAGACAGACATTTCTGCTTCCCCCCTTTTTAGGGAACGCTGCATGACTGCTCTGCAGATACATGGCGTGTGCCGCTGCCTAAACACAAAACAGTCACTTTTCTTCTCTGGGTACCTAACTGCCTCTGATGAGCATCACATTTCCCTCCCACCTCACCTCAGCACATACAAATTTGACTGCATTGGGTCGTACAAAGACACACACAGATACATGCACACGCAAATAACATTTGCGCACGCACGCACGCACACACACACACACACACACACACACACACACACACACACACACACACACACACACACACACACACACACTGCATGAGGCAGAAAGGCCCTGTAGCTTAGCAACAAGCGGCTGTAATTGCTGTGACAGAAGTACATTAATATGACTACTCTAAAACAATAGGTCGATGTTGTTTTCCCTCCTGTTGGTCTCTGATACGCTGTAATAATCACCCAGGGTTTTCAACAACCTCAAACAGCTTCCAGTTTGGTAAAGATCTCATGGCCAGTCATATGTAATACAAATGGTCCCAGTAAAAGCAGCTCAGTGTCACTGCAGAAAAGAATATATCTGAATTTACAAACCAGCGCTCTTTTCTGTTGAGGTCCACCATCTCGATTTCTGCACCTAAATGACTTCTCGGCCTCATCATAGATCATAGCGATTAGCCTTCCCTCCCCCATCTCTCCTTCCCCTTTCCCATCCCCTCTGCCTGCCTATCCACAGAGATACACTCAACACACACACAAAAGTGATGTTAGGTATTGTAGCCTAGCAACAAGTGAGGTAATCACTGTGACAGACTCGTCGCTGGCTTGCTATGCTGCGTGTGGTGGGAACAGCTGATCTGTTGTGTGCAGAGACGGAGGTAGAAGACGCTCCTCAGCATGCTACAGCAGATGCTTACAGGAGCCCTGCTTCTGCCTTTCTGGCGACTATTGATTGATTCACGTACTTACAACTGACATGTAGCCTACAAATCTGTAGTACCCTCGTTGGAGAGATGTCAAATTCAGTTCACAGCCCAATGAAGGGACAAATGGTGTCACTATATGTCGTAGAAAATC
This sequence comes from Brachyhypopomus gauderio, assembly GCF_052324685.1. Lineage (NCBI taxonomy): Eukaryota > Metazoa > Chordata > Actinopteri > Gymnotiformes > Hypopomidae > Brachyhypopomus > Brachyhypopomus gauderio. The sequence goes on along the minus strand of NC_135214.1, from coordinate 29,833,124 downwards.
TAGTGAGCCACCCTTTTTTCATTTTATTTAAGCCCTTTGGTTATAGGTAGTTTGTTGGTAGAGTTGTTAAATACATATGTCTTTGGTTTGGCAGAACACATTTGATAGGAGATGGATTAAAATGGATGGATTAAAAAACTGGGGAACTCTAGTGCGAGGCTGAGAACACAGGTAATTTTGCTATGTCAGTGCACTTAGAAGAAGCTAAAATGATTTCTGATGAGCAGACATCTGAGCTATATCAAGATAAAAAAGACCATTCAATGAAATATTAAACCAACCTTGTCCTTATCCCTCTAACCAAGTGTGATTCAATGAACTGCCCTGATCACTTTACATAGTCAATACTCAATATTAGGGGGGAAGTGCAATTGAAATACAATTCTGGGTTACTGTATGATAAACTCAGATTTGTTTAGAGGTTCATGCAATTGGTAATGGGAATCAATTGTTATCGGCCTGTCAGAAATATCTGTGATAGGTATCATAGTAATTGCAAGGACGTCTTTGCATTGTCTTGCACACAAGGTCTTATCATCTGTGATTGATTATTATTCATCATTGCTCAGGTGCAGATGGTTTTCAGTTTCCCCTGAGCAAAAGGAAAAGCATATATTGTGGTTGATGTACGAAGTGCCTCACTTGAAGATTTAACTTGAAAACCTGACCAGCTTTCTAAGCCCTGCAGTAGGACCATTCAAGATGCATAATGGTTCAAAATCCAGCAACAATGTTTTCTGCATCACACTTTAACTTTAGAATTTGGGAAAAGGGCTTTTGAACATCCTATTCAGAGGCCACGTGGGATTTATCATAACTCCAGGAGTGCTCTTGACTCTTGAACTATCTCTATCCAACTATGCTGTTGTGTGAAAGGTCAGTGGATGGTCTTTGCTGTTATAGCACATTCACTAGATTGTGGACCTGGTCTAAGACTTTGAAATACGGCTTTGGAAGATGAAAGGAACTGTGGGAAATGTAGTGAGAGCTCCTTTGTGTTTTGATAATAACCACTGTGGAGTGGATACTCCTTCTTCTGAGAGTATTGAATAAAGTTCAGTTTAGCTTACTGAGCTGAACTGGCACATCCTGGCACTTGCTCCACCCGGACCCAACAATCAAAAACCAAATATACTGCATTGGACAGGTTGTCTGTTCACACAGGTATACCTGCTATAGTTAAGTTCATGCCCAGTTGACCTCACTTCAGAGTTTTGCTTATTGGGGAGTTAACAGTGGTTCTGATAGCATGGTGGCAATAGCATGTAGTAATCCTGATAGCCTGCTGAGCTCACAACATGCAAAATATTGAAGAGGTCTATCAAGAGGTAGTTTAAGAGCCCAGTGATGCCCTGAGGCAACCAGAATTGTAAATATCTGATAGGTGACTGTAAAAAGTCTAAGAAAAAGGATTAATGTACTAGGGATTAAGCAAGTTGGGTGCCCCAGTGATCCAACACGGAGCAGAATGATGAATAAACGAGGCTGTTCAGACTGGAGACAGGAAAGGTAAACATGTTAACTCTCTCTAATATGATGAGTATGTCTTATTGGACGGGTATAAGAGGTGAAGGACATTCATTTCACAGTTGAGTATCTTAGACAGAAGTAATTAATTTGATTTGATTAAAAGTAATATGATGGCCTACATTAACCAAGCAGAGGGGAGTCCAAAAGAAAAAAAAACACAGCACATCTAAATTCTACTTAGAGCAAGTTTGATATACTTATTCAATTGAAAAGATTTTCCAGCAATAATATTATTTCTTGTTACTACTAAGCAAATGCACATCTGAACATATATCTGTTATGTTGTAATCTTTAACATCACAATATAAAGATATCACTGTTTTCATCTTGTCATGTCTAGTTCTTGAGACATTTTATAAGATGCATTTGACACAAACCATAGAAATAAAATGAGTTGACATGGCAATAATCATTGCCATTTTTACACAGCATACTGGAAAATATTCAGGGCATCAAATTGTATAAATGTACTGTTCCAGATTTTTTAAGCTCCATATTTGTATGGTGAAGTGAATCATTTTTACACGTTACCTCAACTATGAGAAATGTGTTATATACATTTATATATAATTAAGGTATGTATGTATGTGTGTTTGTATATACACATACACGCACAGTAATTCACAATAATAACTGCACACTAAAAACATTAACAGTTATTTCACTTTATTGACAGGTGGGAAAGCCAGGAGAGGAGGCAGGTTTGAAAGGGAGCAGTGAAGAGAAGTGTGCAAAATGGGGCAATGCAGAACCAGCTTCTCCTGTTCCATGTGAGACAACAACGAGAGGCAACCACGAGGACGAAAAACAGCTCAGTCGGAGGAGGCGGAGGAGGAGGAGGTGGAGGAGGCGGAGGAGGAGGAGGCGACAGAAAAGGAGGTGTTGGTTCCAGCGGGGGGGAAGAAGCCTTGCGCACGGAGGACCGGAAGGGATGGCCAACGGAAACGAGAGCGGCGAGGGCCCCGGCAACCCCCTGGCAGCCGTGGTGGCGACTACAGGTGGCGTGTTGGGCGAAGGGCCTTCGTCTCCCGTGTCCACCTACATCAAGCTCGTCCTGCTAGGGCTGATCATATGCATCAGCCTGGTAGGCAACCTAGTGGTCTCTCTGCTGGTGTTAAGGGACAGGGCCCTACACAAGGCCCCGTACTATTTCCTGCTGGACCTCTGCCTGGCTGACACTATTCGATCAGCAGTCTGCTTCCCGTTCGTTCTGGTGTCCATTAAGAACGGTTCGGCTTGGACCTACAGCGTCCTCAGCTGCAAGGTGGTGGCTTTCATGGCTGTGCTCTTCTGCTTCCATGCCGCCTTCATGCTGTTCTGCATTAGCGTCACACGCTACATGGCCATCGCCCACCACAGGTTCTACTCTAAACGCATGACCTTCTGGACCTGTGTTGCTGTGGTTTGTATGGTTTGGACTCTGTCGGTCGCTATGGCGTTCCCACCGGTCTTTGACGTGGGTACATACAAGTTTATCCGTGAAGAGGACCAATGTATTTTTGAGCATCGCTACTTCAAGGCCAACGACACACTGGGCTTCATGCTCATGCTAGCTGTGTTGATCCTTGCCACTCATGTCGTCTACATGAAGCTCTTACTCTTCGAATACAAGCACCGCAAGATGAAGCCGGTCCAGATGGTTCCAGCCATCAGCCAAAACTGGACCTTTCACGGGCCTGGAGCCACTGGCCAGGCGGCCGCCAACTGGATCGCGGGGTTCGGCCGGGGCCCGATGCCACCTACCCTGTTGGGCATCAGGCAGAACTTGCACAACCAGAACCGACGGCTGCTGGGCATGGAGGAGTTCAAGGCGGAAAAGCAGCTTGGCAGGATGTTTTATGTGATCACCCTGTTTTTTCTGGTGCTGTGGTCGCCATACATCGTGGCCTGTTACTGGCGGGTCTTTGTGAAGGCATGTACCATTCCGCACAGGTACCTCTCCACTACAGTGTGGATGAGTTTTGCCCAGGCAGGGGTAAATCCCATTATCTGCTTTTTCCTAAACAAAGACCTGAAGAAGGGTCTGCTGGCCCACCTGCCTCCCTGTTGTAGAACTAAACCTCAACTACCCCGTGAGCCTTACTATGTCATGTAAAGACTGAAGTGCTGGTTCATTTTCTTTTCTTTTCAATTCTTTCTTTTTGGATGGGTGATAATAGGACAGTTAGAAGAGGTCAGAAAGCATTTGAAGTCTGAGGCATTTGGGACGCTCTATGTTGTTGTGGCCTTTGATCTGGCAGCAGTGCACGATGCTTTAAAGGGTTAAAAGGGTGGGCGTCATGGGGGAAAAAGTATTTCTATCACCTAAATGCTATCCTTTGTTTTTTTTTATGTTGACCTTAAAGGGGAAGGATCCTGGCTAAAATGTGAGACACTAAATCAAATCTAAACAGTTTTGTAGTGCAGTGCAGTTTACCACAGGCATGAGGGTGCTATAATTCTAAAAAACAAAAAACAAAAACAAAAAACAAAACAAAACAAAACAAAAAACAACTGAGATACAGAACAGTTGTAGTAGAAAACTATGGATTTCATACCAAAACAATTATTTTTGGTAAATGAACATGCAAGGATTTAATTACAAATGGCCAAATGTGACTGATACTGAAAAAAAAAAGTTAAACGTCGCTTTATCTCGGCTACATTAAGTGTTAAATGTCAAAGCATCTACTACATGAATCTGAAGATCATTTTCCAAATATAAACATATATTATTTCTTGAAATGTCATTCACAAACAGCATAAAGCTAAACTCTTGGCACAGTAATTTGTATTATTTAAAGTACTAATTACTAACAAGTGCATATACTACAGTAATTAAAATCAATTTTGTGCATGCATGTAATTTTATCTTAAAAGAGAAACAATGATTGCCAAGAGACAAAGTCTCCATATCAGGCTAATCAGTGAGGGCTGAATTTGGTCATAATTGGCACATTTATGTTAAACTTGGGGAGTGCCAGTGAGAATACCTGTGGGCCACTCAGATAATCCTGGACCTACAGAGATTAGAACAAAACAAATTGTTGGTTTTTTTATTCTGCTCTCTGCACCAAACACATCACTGATTTGAAGGCAGTTGGAGTCTGAACTATGAAGTTCTGTCAAGTAGTGAATAATCACGTTTGTAGTCAATCTCATCTTCAGCAACTTTAATTACATTTTCTGCTGTAATTACTTACTATGTTTATTTGCTTCGCTCCGCTCCATTTATATATTAAATTCCACTAATGAAAGTTAAAGTCTTTCATTACAATTCAGAAAATGGCAAATGTCCTTATGATTAACTGAAGAATGGGAGCAGGGTCTTGATATCAAAACAAAAACTACTGATGAGGTTGCATGAGATCCTTAAAGACACATAATATACAAAGCCCTAATCATATCAAATTAGTCTCAAAAGTATAACATTACAAAAAATACTGTTGCAAGCATTTTGAACTTATGGCCTCAGTCCAGATAATGTGTCCTAGAAATAGTCTGAAAATCCCACTGCTGGATTACTGTATTTTTAGAAATAGTCCAGAGTGGAATTAGACACTGGATTATCTGTGGATATTCCTAATGGACACATTGTAGTACAAAATTACAATGTACTTAAATTAATTCTGAATTCATGAATTCATGTGGAGTGCCAATCTGAATTAATATCAGTGCTGATCTAATTCTGATATAATAAGCTCCCACAGAAGGGGTATCGTTGCATGATATGCTAGTTCATTTGAAATTGTCATGTAAGTTACAAGTGACATTACATTAAAAATATAAATAATATGTATACTGACCTCCAAGGAAGGAAGATGTTTGAAGGGATGGCAAAACTAATGTAGACCAAAAGATAAGTGGAAGGTTAGAATATAACATCATTAATATGATTCATTTTTGATTGACCTGTTATAGCAGAGATCAAATAAGAGTCTCCACATAAAGGGAAGCTAAGAACTCTAATGGTAATAAAGAAAATGAAGCTTGAATGAAAAAAGTTCATTTGACATCAAACCTAATTTTAAATACTTTTAAGTATTACTTTAAGTTTAATATAATAAAACTTATAATATTACTTTTTAAATATAATATTGTTTCTATTACATATTATTATATCCGTTGAGCTAAACTGAGGAATTTGTGCTGGGGGCAGTTAAATTTTTTTTGCCTGATAATATTTTGCACACAATTTCAGAAATTGCTGATCAGTAAAATTTTCTTTGGGATAATGTTAACTTGAAATTGAATGCTTACCAATAGAGGCAGGGACCCAGAGATTGTAATATTTTAATGAATGTTACAGAGAGCAGAACATTGTGATTGTTCTTGCGAGGTAGGCTTCAGATTGTTAGGGGTGTTCTAACTCCTTTCTGCTCCTGTTTTTGTTTGTATGTCTGTTTGCAAAATCAAAGAAAATGTAGATCAACAGAAAAATAAACAACAGCTGTATCAACCAATAGCAACAACCACCACTACTGAAAGAAAAGGGGGAATAATTCTTTCTGTTATCTGCATTTATTGCCTTACTCTAATATCAAGGTTGGATGTTACTGATGTATAGAAGATTTGACAGCTGTATGGCCTCTACAGACACTACAGACAGATGCAGGGGAACACAGTACCTCTGTGTCTTTCTGACAGCTGCAGAACTGAATTCCTTCCCGAGCTTACAAACTGAGGTCAGAAGGAAAAAAGCATCATCAGAAGGGTGCTAAAATCTGGAAAGAAAATTGCCAAATTGTGACACTGGAGTGTACAATTTTGCACAGTTCAATGGAAAGACTTGAATGCAAAAAACTTGATTTCCTGTGGAATTAAAAGGAACTTCCTTTATTCTGGTGGATTTCTTTGAGACATTTTTTGGAGGGTGGTGGTGGGGGTGGGGTGGGGGGGGTTGGTTTGTTCTTATTTCTTCTTCTTCTTTCTTCTTCTTCTTCTTATATCTTTTGGGGTGGGGGAATGCAGGTGACCGCTGATGATAATGTGTATTCATTATGTGGAAAGAATCTGAGAAGGCAGAACAAGCACTCTGGTGGTTGGAAGGGAGGGCTTGTGGGTAGGAGCATAGGGAGTGATTTTTTGTAACAAGCAAACATGCCTGGTAGAACACTTTTAGTTGCTTCAGGCATTCTATCTTTTGTAAAATAACTGTGACCTCTGTGCAATTTCCTGTGTATTATATGGACTATGGACTAACTTAAAAAACAAACAAACAAACAAAAAAAGAGAAGGGGGGTGCTCTTGATCGTCATCTTTTTACTGCGCATGTGTGAGAGAGTGTTCATGCTGTGTATGAATGTGGGAGAGGACTGGGGAGGCTACGGTTGAAGCCACATCAATTATTGTTAGGCACAGATATCGACAGCCTGATGAAAATCTGCACTCCTGCGGTTGATCGAGGTCTCTTGTTTTGTTTGTTTTGTTTTTTTGTGGTTTTTTTTTTTTTTTTTTGTTAGTAGGCTTTCTGAATTCAGGCCTTGTCCTCCCAGGTTTGGATTTTCAAAGTTTAAAATTATATTATTAAGTTAATACCTTAAGAAAGATCTGATCAATTAAATCCCCACAGGCATTTTACTTAAAAAATTTTCAGATCAAGAGACAGCTGACATTTTTAAAGATGTTGCTAAACACAACTGAAATATGTGAAATAAAGGCACTAAATCAAAGTTGATGTAGAAGTTATACAAAATTACTTTTGCAATAATAAATCTACTAAGAGTAAGTTACTCTGGATAAGAGCATCTGCTAAATACCCAACATGTAAGAGAACTTGCCTTTTATTTAAAATGAGCAAAATGTAGCAGATATGATTAATGTTTCCTTCTACAACCTTCTGGTCGAACAGAAGGTTCTTAAAGGTTTTGAAAACAGTTGAATTACCACGAGCTACGCAGATAGTAAAGCAGTGGCTTGGTGAGTTGTAAATCCACACTCCAACACACTGCAATAAGTACATATGACACATTTAAAATAATAACTCTAATCGGTAAAGCCAGGTGACTCTACTAGGTGTCATGTAGAACATTCAGCCCATGACAATACTGACTGCTTCAAACTGCAAAAGCACTATTTCCATAACTACCCTAATCTCCTATCGTCTGCCAATTTCACTGTCACACTGACTACTGAAAGTAAATGAGAGAGTAATTGAAATTCAAATGAAAAATACAAATGATTCAAAAATGAACATTTATATGCACACTTTGCTTCATTAATATTAAGACAAAATTAGTAAAACTGTGATTCAACTTTAACTCATTTTTCTCTCTAAGATTAGATTCTGCCAACAACCTTTCTTTAAAAATCATTGGCAGATCATTGAATAATCTATTTAAGATATAGAAAATGTTTTAAAGAACATATGTGCATAAAAAACCTGAAATTTAACTCAATATGAAATGAATATGAAACATAAAATATTTTGATCTGAACTGCAGCACGTCTCAATGTGCTTTTAAATGAACCAATTGCTTTGGTCAGTTTATAAAAAAAATAATTTGTTGTTAGCAGTGCCAAAAGATGTGTTCATTTCTCATTAAATCGATAATTTAATTAATGACAAAAGGCATGGGGATTTTTAAAGGTATATTTTATCTCCTCCTATGCCACACTAATGGGGCTAATGGGAGCCATGACAAACAAGCCCACTCAAAGAGCAATAGACTCGGTGAGAATTCATTAACACGACGGACATATTTCTTTGATCAGCTCAGGAGTCTCATTTTTCATGAGTGCATGATGGATGAAAAGAAAAAAAAGAGAGAGAATGTGAAGTTGGCTTTCAGATTCAGCTATCTTGTTCTGTAAATTAAAGGGTTTTTTTCCCCTGACACGACAATAAAAGTATACTTTTGTTGCGTTTTTGACTGTTAATGTACCATAACATTGACTCAAAGGGAAACGTGTCCTTGCCCCATGTGAAAGAGCGTAATGCTACTCCTCACTTTGCAAAAGACATGGTAGCAGGCCAGATCCACAACCCACAAGGGCCACAGATTCATCCTCAGTTGCATAATCACGAGTCTGCCTTCACAGAGCCCTGCTTTAAGTAAGTTAAACCACAAGTTTCTCTAGAGGTGTCACAGTACTGAACCCATGACAACAGAATTCTGCTAAACAGAAATTTTTTTTTCAGGTGTGCTTTCACTCATCAACTATTGCATTTATTTTCCATGGAATCTTGTACAATTTCATTTACATCACTTATAAGCCATGCTATAAATTCTTCTTACAACAGTGACAGGAAAATTGATAAAAATGGTAAGATTATGATCAAAATGGTAAGATTAAGATCAACTATCATGATCAACACTGAATCATGTAGATCTTCAGATGCCTCTAAATGTTGTGACAGCGGAGGATGTTTTCTCTTCCCACCAAAGCTTTCAGACATATCTGAACCTGGAGTTATTTTCCCTTTTCACTATATTTATACTTCTTTTTCCCTAGAAAAACATGTCAGTTGCATTCAGTTAACACTCAGATTCAGAGAAGCAGACCCACGACCCTAATCGAGTAGCTTAAGAGGTGAGGCTGCAAACCGATGTCCGTTAACTTCTATATGACAGTTACTGAATTCCAGATCAGACATCTAATGAAACAATTGTGATCAACTCAAAAACTAAATTAACATTACTTAAAACAAGAAAAATGAAAATGTTAAGATTTGGGAGAAAACCGTCAAACCCATTACATAAGATGGAGGTGAAAAGAAGTGGACATTTAACTGAGAAACAACAGTACAAGATCCAGCAGTGTACAGTGTGAAAACATCCACGCTATACATGTAAGAATGGTGAGGCCGTACGCACAAGGTGAAATGCTAGCGTCACACATTAACCAATCTAGGCTTACCACATACCGATTCACCATAAATACACACAATAAAAGCAAGTGGGAGGTGTGCATTTAAACCACACTACGAATGAACTGCAGTGAGGAGAGAGGGAGGGAGATCAAGCAGAGACTGAGGAAGAGATCAGTCAGGGAGGAAGCGCAGACAGCAACCAGGAGAGGATGATGGACTGCAGGCTGGAGAAACAGGACCTCCTGAAGGGAGAATACAGCTGCTGACTGTCCTAAGCCGTGGATACAGACTCCCTGGAGAGAGCAGCCCCAGCAAGCCGACTCTTTCAGAAAGAACCCATCACTGATGCTCTAGCATAGTGGACCTAGTCTAAAACAGTGTGAAACTACTAGAGTGTGGTGCCCATTCTTATAAACAAACAACAGACGACATGCCAAGCTTTATTAAGCAATCATTGTCCAGGAGGTAACATCTGATGTAATTTCAACACTTCCTATCCTGACTTAGAATAGCCAGAGCTTATGTTTGGTTAAATCTTCACTTTCACCATAAATACAGAACTACTTGCCTAGATGTAGCTGAAGAACTCTTACATATAAATTAACCAAAGCCAATTATATGAAGAGGGACTTTTTGGCATGTAGTGTGAAGACATGCACAACAGTATAAAAACATGAGGGGACAACTACATCTTATTGGCTCTAACCATTTTTTTTGGCAGGTAGCATGAAAACTAGAATACAATTGCACCATCTGGTGGCTGCAACAGATTTCTCCGAGACAAATGAAACAATGGCGCATCTGCCTTTTATTAATTCAAAAAAGGCTTTGTAATAAAAAGGACTTGGAAAACACAAAACAAATGAACAAACACACAAAATCGTGCCATGTTTAAGTAGACGTCCTAAGACATTAAACTTGACAGTAATGCTGCAACATCAAAAAACGAAGGATTAAATGGAACAGCATGTGAAAGGAGGGCGTGGAGGTGTTTCACACATGCCGTGTAGCATTCTGAGCAATGTGTAATGGAACTTCACACTTCATGAAAAATAGAAGACAACCAAACATGTATGTAATGTGTTTAACATGAACTTAACATGAAAAAACTAAAAAAAAACAGTGTTATAAAAGCGCTTTCATGTAAATGTATGAAAAAGCAAAAACAAACATAGTCTGTACTATGCAGATTCGCTGGTCGATATAAAACACTGGTTGACATTACCGCTGAAATTTAAAAGTGCCTGCAGTGTATATAAAATTTAAAACAGACATAATATAAGGCAATACTGCAAAAATAAAACACTGTATGTTGAGGGGGGAAGATGCAGTATTAAAACAAGTATTTCCGGCAGTTCTCTGCTCCACATTTGCACTCCATATGGACCCTCTTGATGGCGGTGCTGTGAGCTCCTGCCAGGTTGAAATTAGCATCCATCCTGGTGCCCTCTTCATCCAGTGGGTCAACTGCAACACAGGTGAAGCCCAGGCTACTAATTGAGTTTAAACTAAAGTAAAAGTCACAGTTTCCCAAAGAACATTTTTAGTAATTGCCAAGAATAAAAAAAATACCATCTCACTCTTACTTGTCATTTTATAGTCAAAGGTGATCTCCTCCCCTGCTTTGATTGCTCTTGTTGCAAAGAATGCAATTCTGGGGAGACGTTCGTCCAGGTTATCGATGAAAACATTGTATACCTGCAAGTTCGGCTCACACTGCAACACAGTTATTAAAAGCTCTATGACATTTGTGGCTTAAATTACTGGCATCAACGGCAGTGCACACAGAACACTCGTCATGTGAGATTTTCGTCACACCTCCCCCGATCTTTCATATGTAAATAAATGTAACTGGGACATGATCAAATGAGAAAGTTCTTGGGACAACGGTGACGAGCTTTTGGGGTGAGGCAGAACATAGACGCACAAGCACAACAGCATAGAAGCTGCATTTGGACTGCATACAAAGGGAGATGCTACTTTATTACATCTACATTAGCTGGGTAGATGGATACAGAAAAGCTTACTGGAAGCTGCCTGACATCAGATCAAACTACCATGACTTTGCATCACGATTTTAAAAATCACATTATGACCTCATCGTCATGGTCTGGTGCAACATTATATCTTAAACATAAATTTCACTAAACCTCACTCACACTGTGGTTGACGAAGTGAGAGATGTTTCCATAGTGGGCTGCATCCACAGTATAAACATCATCTACGTAGTCCAGATCAAACAGATAGGTGGCTCCTTGTTTATCGTACATCTCCCCCCTCTTCTCCGCCTCCTCCGATGTGATAATCTGAGATTACACAGCAGACCGCAAGTGACAATAAGACATATGCCACAGAATGTCGGGTTATGAGAAGATGAGTGTACATTAGTTAATGAGAAAAACAACAGCAACAGTAAAAGTAACCAAAAAAAATTTCTATTTTGTGACAACAGCGAGAATGTTAATTCCTACAAACAGGGAGGGATGACGTGAAGGCTGCTGACTGTCCTATTTTGACAAAGGACTAAGAACTTATACAAAGAGTTTATATAAAGATGTACAAGGCTTCTGAAGACATGCACAACAGTACATAAACATGATGGGACAACTGCATCTTATTGACTCTAACCATAAAACACCACCACACTCCGCAACTTTACATATCATGTGACTGAGATCAGCACAACTGCAGAACACACTATTCAGCGCAAAGCTTAAAGTACCTCACCTCTCCCAGGTACTCCATCACGAAGGCGTTCCGGTGAATCTTCTCGAGTGTGCGCACACCCCAACCCCTTCCGTTGGCCGTCTTAAAGATGCACAAGTCATACTGGATACCCCTCTGCACGACCCTGTTCCCACAGTCTGGCCCACAGCAGCACAGAGAGTTGCATTCGTAGATGGGCAATCCGGGCCTAATCTTCACCTGCTGACTGCGATTATATGCCACACGGTGCTTGGCTACACCAGCGCAGCAACCATGGATGGGCTCCCCGATGCAGTCAGAGCACTTGCAGCCCCCCGCCGCCAATGCCTGGCACTGCCTCACGCCTTCCCCGAACCTGTAGTCACTGATGTACGTGAAGTGTCTGGGAGGGCCGTCCAGATCTACCTCGTTGAGGATGAAGATGCGGCCCTTGTGCCTGCAGGAGTGGTTCAGCTTCTCCTCCCAAAGCCGAAGCTTCACGCGCTGCTTGGCCCGCTGGAAAAGGAAGGAGACGGTGGAGGCGTCCAGCGAGGGCGAGTCCAGTGGCTTAGAAGCACGCTGCAGCGCTGAGCGCACATCTTGCCGGAACTGCCGGAGCAGACCAGGGCACCTGAGGTTTCTGCGAGGTTCCCATGTGCTCTCCGACTCAGAGTAGCCTTTCCATTTCACCAGGAAAAACTCTTGACCCTACACATGGAGGCACAGTAAAATACAAATATAACACGCATGCACCTGTCAGATACAAAAATGTGACAATGTACAGATAAGTGAATGGGTCCTTCACAGCTATAACAAACCGACTGACAGGTATCAGTGTTGTTACAGATACATAGATTAAAATATGAGGTGAAGAAATAAACATTAGCATTTTATTTTATTTTACTTATTCATTTATGCCCTCTCACCTTAATTCTTCTGTAGTTACATAGGTACTCCACCTCATAGTCATTTAAGTTTTTTCTGGTCACAGCCAGCTGCTCACACAATAATTTCTGTCTGCGACACACAGCTTGCAGATCATCCCACGTGAATTTACAAGAGACACTGCAAACTTCAGAAACAAAAGAAACCCCACATGAACTAGATATAAGCCCAGGTCAATTATGCCATTGAACAGGATAATTTACTGTCACCTCTGACTTGGGCTTGACCTGGTCTATTGTTGAACGTCTCTTGTGAAAAGAGTGCCCTTTACAAATTAAGTTTCCATCTAGCTTATGCAACATTGGATTTAAATAAGCTGTTCGTGACAATTTCTCCGCTGAAATGCATCAGCTGTATGCCTAGAACGGAAGGTGTGGTAAAACTTCGAAAACATTTTTTTATAGATTGCCAAATTACGTTACACACGCCAGATTACTTCTGTTCGATCGGTTTGAATAAAAAACAAACTGGTCACATGCTGCCACTGGTAATATGAGGTCAGGCAATAATGTCCTAAAAGCAGTAGCTACCTCACTGAGGTCTAACAAGTCCTACCTTTCAAATACTGCGCCATGTTTCCCTCTTTGGTCAAATTGATCAGATATACCGGACTGGAGGCCTAAGCAATTCATTGGTCTAGGTGTTACCGGGGAAGACACTCGATTCTGATTGGTCAATTCCTCTGAAACGCCATTGCAGAATATTTTGAATAGATTACTAGCAAAAAATGTATTTAGAAATAGCATTTGTGAGATAAATGGAAATTCGACTTTTACAGCAATTGGAGGTTTATGTTCCGAAGAAAGGACAGGTTCACATAACGCATGTTGACAAAAGTAAATTTTCATTCACTGCAGTTAAAAGTTAATTTCTTACGCAAAGTTTACATCACGTACAAGAGGAGTGTTGCTCGGCGTAGACATATTTCAACCAACGTTGAATCCGAAATGTAAGGCTGTTGTACCATAGGACGAAAAATTACGTTTTCATACACTTCTGTGTAAAAGGCAAAAGTTGGTGTCGACAAGAAAACACGTGTAAATACTCATATATTTCAGCGGCTGTAAAAAGTACTCTTTAATTATTAAAAATACTACTTCCAGATTGTCATTTCCGACAGGAAGGTAAATTTTTAGCATGCACTGCGACAGAGCCCCGGCCTTTGCAGTGTTGAATTTCTCCTTTCTATCCTCATATATAGGCCTACTGTATTTTAGTAACACGTTCTGTTTCTGTTGTCACACAGCGGGATGAAATTAGTTATTGAAGATTAGCAAATTAACACTACATGGTAATGAATGAGCAACTAAACTAACTGACTTGTAACTTGATAGCTAATTACGCTGTGACGGTGTAAATAGTGAGGAGGAATGGGTTACTTTTATTATTATAGATATACTAGCTAATTGTTTAGATTTTTAATTAGATACAGGCACTTTCATTACATAGCCTATGTAACATGAAAGATCTGGCACATTTTAAAGTGTCAAATTTCTCAGAAATTACAGTCAGTCGTGTTAGGGAGTAAAAACCAATGATGTTCCTCTATCAGGGGTAAACTGAGGTCTCTTTATGCGGTATGAGGGACTAATTCTCTTTTGCTAAAGTGCCCAGGAGATGCAAATGAACTAATAAACACTCATTGTTAAGTGTAGTTAATTGTAGTATATAACAATACTGCATACTTTAGCAGTAACACTTAGAAGACCACTCAAGTTCAGTCCCCAAGTGTTTCAGATGTTGTACAATTGCATTAAAATACGATGTTGAGTGAGAGTGATCTGGAGTCTAGTTAGCTCCAGAGATATGTACTTGCCTATTATTACATATTTGTTGTTACTTGTGTATTGTTAGATGTCTGTACTTGATCAGGAAAGAAAACATGAGTTTGTGTGTGTGTGTGTGTGTGTGTGTGTGTGTGTGTGTGTGTGTGTGTGTGTGTGTGTGTTGGGGGGTGAGTTGATCAACTTTTCTGAATTCCAATGCCTTCTCCAAATTTTTGAACCTATAAAGAACTTTACAAAAATTTACAGTTTGCAGCATAAAGGTGCCTGCAATAAAATTAAGTGATCCACTTAAAAAAAAAGAATGAATGCAAGAAACAAAACTAGACTGCTGTCAAAGCATATGATGCAACTGCTACACAACTGTCACATCTCTGTTTTCCACACAGTTGATGTCAGCACTGACGGTGATGGCTGTCATCTCTGTGCACGTACGCTCTCCAGTTAGGTTAGCGCCGTCTTTCTCTGGGTTTTCCGGCTCTAGAGGCCTGGTTTGTATGGGGAAGGGGAAGCGGTCCAATGGTGCATGCTCTATCCTGCACAGACTGTCGTCACTGTCGCTGCTGTAGCTGGGGTTGGAGCACCACGGCTCCTCTGCCTGGGCACTGAGCTGCACGGCGAGGTGTGGCTCATCCTCTGTCTGAACTCCCTTACTGGTGCTGCTCGCGATTCCCTCCTCCAATCCAAAAGCGGCATCTGGACTGGGCTCCACCTTCCGGAATATGTTTCGAGCGAAGAGGCTGATGCAGAACATCTCCACAATCACAGAGTAGTGGTATATTACTGATAGTGGGAAAGAGAGAAGAGTTATTAAAAAAACACATTAAGCACTCCTAAACAAATGTGAAAAAAGATGTTAAAGTCCAGGATTGCTGCTGTTTCGGTCCTTACACTGAGAGCGAAACTGATCGGAGAAGGGAGGTGTGCAGGGCACAACTTTAAGTGCCCCCATGGTCTCCAGAATCCCGCTCTGAAGTCCACACAAGACTAAGACAACAATGATGCAGACAAACTTGGAACGAAGCCTATAGCCATGCAACGACCTCTTTGTCGCCTTGTAAAACAACAGGTAGCCATAGAAGGACAGAAAGGTGGATACAGCGGTGACTGCATTCACATACACATTGGGATTGACTGAGTCCACCTAGAGGATGCGAGAGGAAGAAATTCAGTGTGGTTAGTATATTGGATGTATCTGCAGGACACTGAATAGTTGAAAAAACAAACTGGACCTAGAAGTGAGTAAATGAAAGATGATCCTATTTAAATGTTTTGAAAAATATGTTTTGAAAAAACGTGGCATACAGTTTCACAGATGCATGCAGTTGATTCATGGATGCATCTTGATATATTTTATATCTGATTCCTTAAACCATTCCTTAGAGTATCCCAGGAATCCGGACACATTTGTCATGTCAAAATGGCACATTACACTCACATCCCCGTAGTCGTACTGTTCGTCTGTCCAGAGCACGAGAGTGATGAAGAACAGGACTGTTCTGACCACAGAGAGCTGCAGCACAGCTGCCATCATCCATCCCAGACTTGTCCTGTAACACAGCAGGACCGAGGGAGCATCGTGCCACGGCACAGCATAAGCGCCAAGCAATCATTCTGTTCTGTCAGCACACCACACGCCTAATCTGATCTCAAAATGCCTATGTGTGGCCTTTAAAGTAGACTCGCATCGCTCGGTAAGCATGTGCACGAATGCACTGCAAATCAGAGAAAGGCAAAGCTCAAGGCAGGTTTGAATATGTAGCACAAGGCAAATTGAAGATGGTGGTGGTGCATGTCTTGACTGGTCTACCTGTTGATGTTGATGAGGGGAAGACAGCAGCAGCAACAACAGGGGAAAGGGTTGGGGGAGACCTGCTCCCCTTCCAGCACTTCCAGCATTCGTGCCTTCCCCCCGAAGAAGTTCTTGATGAGACCCATGAACTTCAACGGGGTGATGGAGTGATATCTTCAAGACAGTGCAATGTAGTTCTTAGGGTCATGCGCTAAAGCTGACAAGCACACATGTAAAACAAAAATGTAGCTAAAAGTGCAACTGCTTTCAAGATTACTTACAGAGACGCTATAAAATTGCACAACGATGATGACCGGGGCACATACAGTGCAACGATGGAAGTCATTCCGAAAACCTGACAAGAAGGGCTTACAGTCACAAAACCCCCAGCAGGTTCCATGCTTCACATGCAAGTGACAATATAAAACCATCTGCTGACATATTTTCGACCCATCGAAGGTGTGGTTTTACCGGGTACATGCCGAGGATCCACAGGCAGAGCCGCCTGCGTCTGGATGAAGGCTCGTGGCGAAGGAAGAAGCCAATTTCCTCCAGGAAGAGGGCCAGCAACAGGATAGCCAGGATGGCCGGGATAAGGAACAGCCACAGCTCATTTTTAATCACTTTACATAAAGACAATAACATCGACAAGACCCCCTTGAAAAGCATTCAGACAAATATACAATATATGATGTAGCAAGGTCAAATAAGTTTGTCCAGAACAAAATGTAACCATACCTAATTCATTATATTAAATTGCTATGAAAATATCTGTTGCATAATTTTTTTTAAATCACAATATAGTGACAAATTTAAGTGCAAATGTTAGTATTTTATTAATAAAACATAACAAAAGTGCTAGCTAACTGCTAACATATTCCAAGCACATTTTAGAAATGGCTAATAGAAATTATTAAAGGTAGTTCATTCTTCATGAATACAATAATGTATTCATGCAATAATGTCACATAGAAGCCCCATTTTACTCATTTACAGCACAGCGAGATGCCATGTCTCCGATAATACAATACTGAAGCAAAGTATTGTTCACAATAATACAATACGCTAGCAAAGCTAGTGTGTCCCATGGTGGGCCTTACCTTTGAAGAAATCTGATGAGAGTGGGATTTCTGCACCTATCAAGCTGCAGTTATCCTCTTTTCTGAGCATTTCCGTTCTGAGAATATGGAGTCCTCAGGAAACCATATAGTGATAAAAGAGGTTTGGGAAAAACAATTTTGGAAGTGAACCCCAAAGAAGTACACTGTGCCTAAATCTTGGCCATATTATTTAATTCATCATCACAATTTGATTCAGCTTGCATGAGTTACAAAGTCCTCTTTGACTTGTTGCAAAGGAGTACTTAGAAAAATTCCCTTCCATGCTAAGCAAGTCTCTGATTGTCTGAGTGATGTGTTCCTGATCTCAGAATTAATGATTGACAAACACAGTCAGACTCACAGGTAAAGGGCCAAGTCCATCCTGTTGCATGTCCTCTGTTTTGAGTATGACAATATCATTGCTTCATATTTTCAGAAAGGTTGGAAAAGAAAAGTGCCATGTAATTTAACCAGTGAACGTAAACTGGATGGATATATTTGTGTTGTTTTTGATAACTGTTAGAATTATGAAGACCTGCTGTGTCATCAATCAGTGATGGCCTCCTCACTCCTCACTCGAGCATTTAAGGTGGTTGCTCCAAAACTGTGGAACACACTTTCTCCACATTTAAGATCAGCTGACACTGTAGATACTTTTAAAAAACAGCTAAAGACTTTCCTTTTTACGCAGGCGTTTAGTTAGTGGTGGAGGTTGCAGCCGTTGACCTTGTACACTGTATTTTATTTCTGTTTTATAGTGTGTTTTTGTGTCTTTGATTTATTTTATTTTATTTTCCGTTGTAAAGCACTTTGTGGCTTGTGCCTGTGAAAAGTGCTATATAAATGTATTTTACTTACTTACTTACTTACTTACTTACTTACTCTTATTCAAAGTTTACAATTGGTTTACAATTTCCCTACAAGAGGTAGGCCAGCGTAGTGTTAGGAGTCTTGCCCAAGAACTCTTATTGGTATAGCTTTCAGCACTTGCCCGGATGGACAGTGGGGTGAACATTAGTACAAATTTGTAAAAACAAACAAACAAACAAACAAAAACAAACAAACCAACAGACAGATAGATATATACCATTATATCTATCTACCACTATGATACGATTAATAAAAGTGCACTGAGTCAATACGTGTGTCGGGTTTTGTACGCTGTACGTCCGGTTGTACGTTTTGTACGCTGTACGTTTGCGAAGTCGATGCCTTTTATTTTGAAATTCTCATTTTAGGTGACGGGTAAGTGGGCGTATGCGGAATTTAAACAGAAATACGACATCTTTGCTGCATTTGCTAGCTTTTAACAAAACTAAATAACAAGGGGATAAGACTTTTCCAAGTTCGTTGATTAAATTTTAGTATCACTCAAAATATGAAAGCTGAATATTAAGTTCACAATCGTTAGCTTTTGTTGCTTCCCATTGGAGCACTGACTTAAAACTATGGATTCTGTTTTCAGCAGATTTGATTCGTATGACTTTGACAGTGATGTTCGTTTTCAAGAAGGTCTGAAAAAAGTGAACACATTAGAAAGTAACAAAGATTTGCTGAAGTTAAAGATCTTCTTTTACAACAGGTACGTGCTGATACCTGTGTGTATGGGCAGGTCGATCGATGCAGATAGCCTATAGTGTTTAAGTTAAAACGATTGCTTTTATTGTAGGTTCGTCGAGCCAATGGATTTAGTTGGATTCCAGGAATGGTCAGCTGGCCGACGGGCATCGCGAAATCTGTCGGATGTAGAAACTGATATGATCTGGGGCAAAGACTGTTCTGCCCAAAGTGATGAAAAACGTCCCTGTGGGGAGCGTCTACAGTCGGAAACTAAGCTCGAGGCAGCGCAGCTCGTGCCCCTGTCATTCGCAGAAGTGTTGCGCATGATTCAAACGGGCGAGGAGATCCCTGGACTTCAAAACTTGGATATAAAACCATGTAACCATTTGCCCACAGTTTCACACATGTCGAGGAAATCAAAACCTTGGGAGAAGTAAGATAATGCGTCTCACAGAGCTTTAACGCTGCAAACTGAGTTGTAAAGATTTGTAAAGATTTTGGTGCCCATTCACCAAACTGAAATGCCTCACTGAAGAAAAAAAACTTTTCGATCCATCTGTGTATTGTTTACAGTTGTAAATATAAGCCAATAAAAATTTATTTAATGCATTTTATACCAATGTCAGTGTATATGTGTACAAGTTGACACTTTAACCATTTGATTTGGTTAGTTCTTCATGAAAACGAGAACCAGAAAGCACAGATGTGTTGTCAGCTATCAGATGGTGGTATGAGAGGTATGAGAAGTGGATTATTGGTGTGGTGGGGAGGGCAAAGGTGAAAGATACCAAGTGATGATCTGAGAAGTTGAGTAGGGTCGTGCTGATGTCTGTAGCCATGGAAGGTCAGTCGAAAACCAAGTCCAGGACATTGCTGTCTTTGTGAGTCAGAGGTGAGTTGATGAAGCACATGTCGAATGAGTCCAAGAGAGGAATAATACAAGAGGATTGGGGGTTTGCTGAGGTAAGGTTGAAGTCTCCAAGGAGAGTAAGTGTATCCATCAGACTAGGAAGGACGTACGGATAGAGACACTCCATCATCTGAGGTGGCATGTTTAATCAAAATACAATTATTCACCCATATTTTTTTTTTAAATACAGGACACTGTTGTCAGCAAACAAAAAACAAAAATTTGTTGCATGATAGAAAATGCCCATGCTTCAAAAGACTGACATAAAACAAGAGCTGGTAATTTGTCACATTTGTCCAGGTTTTTTGTTTGTTTTGTTTGTGCCATTTGTGTGAATGCATCTCCACCTTTCAGGGGCCTTCCACCATGCACTACAGTGGGATAGATTCCCATTGAACAAGACGATCTTGCCCCTACTTGCCCCCTATCCATGTATCAAGCAGCAGTATCTTTCCATATCCCACAGCCACACAGAGTGAGACAAAGTATGAGTGGGCTGCTGAAGACAGTCCTGCAGGCAATTCTGCTAACACCATTATTAATGGGATTATTAAGGGGAAACTAGAACAGAATAATAATTTTAATCTAGTCAGATCACCAAACTGAATAGTTCCTGTTGGGCCATTTGAGTGTGTTAAAGACTCCTAAATGTGCCATTCATTCATTAACAAAAATGTTGAGGTTTTTTTTTTTTATCAGTGTAGCATTAATCATACTTTCTTTGGGTCTGTGGCTGGTATTTCACATCCTATTGAATACACATGCACTCGGCCGGATATTCTTAGAAGCTACACCTTCTGTCTTAAACACACAGACACAAATCAATTCTGAGAATATGAACTTCAGATCAATAAAATGAATAATGGGAAATATTAAGAGTGAATAGTATATGAAATTTGATTAAACTTCTGAACAAATATTTGAGAAAATTATTTTAAAAGAAATACAATTTGTAAGCTTCAAGGATATGTAACAAATCAGGATTTTTAGCATTTTAATTTGTCCTCCAAGTAATATTTTTGGTTGAACTGCACATAAAATAATTTTTTTTAATATACAGATTTCTATGGAATACTCAATTATAGCACGACCCATATGTTTTACTCAGATACATATATTGTGTAATGGACAGGATCCCTGTAGTCTACCAACACACATTATATTAAGAGTAGAGGAGTGTTGGTCAAAGCTTGTTCTAGACTGCGACCTGAGCCGTCCACTGACATCCACCAGAGGGAGCTCGTCAAGCAGTACTATGTTGTTGAAGTTCTACAATTACAGCTCGTGCTGAGGTGGCACCGATTGTGGAAATGCATGACCTTTTTACCACTCAAGATGCCCGACCATGCATGATTATGTGTAGGATGGACGAAGGGCACGCTATCACCTGGTTATGTATGAGTTCCAGATTCAGATTACCCTAACAAGGGCCGTTATTTTAATATTCAGGAAATTAAAAGAATTTATCAAATTCTATGTATGTTTTACTAGTAAATACATTAAGTATAGGGTACATATAACTATGAAGATGTACATAAGAAAGTATACTTCAGCGTAGATACAAGATCAGTACACCAGTGAGATAGGAACACTTAAAAACTCCCAAAATAATAAACCTAAGGATGCTTTAAAATAAAGCAAAAAATAAATGTATTCAAGAAAAAATGAAGAGGGGTAAAGAGAAGAAAAGGAAGGTTTTAAGCAAGGATGTGAAAGAACAGATATAGGCAGTTCCCAAGTTTGGAATCAGCGGTGCTGAACGGTCTTCCATAGTTCAGCGGCTAGTTTGGGGAACTGTAACTAGAATCTGAAGTCCAGAGTTGGAAGATCTAACTGTGCGAGAGGGACAGCACAGGAGAACACATTCAGAAATATAGACAGGAGGAAGACCATTTAGAGCTTTGACAGAAGAAGAATTTTGTACTTCATCTGTGGAATGACAGGGAACTTGTGCAATTGCTGGAGAACAGTTGTAATGTGTACAATATGAGTAGGAGCAACTGCTGAGTTCTCAATGGACTGTTGATTAATTTGACAGGTAGGCAATAGAAAAGAGAATTTACAGTCAAGGCAGGAAATGGTGTAGGATAGATAAAAAATTATCAGCATCCTATTAAGCCAAAAACATTACTGCACATACTAAAGTGATCACTGACTGTAAAATAAAAAACTCTTCTTTTAATAGTGCATCATTCTTAACAATGATAAAAGATTACCTAGGGTAAGTCATCTTTTATTAAAGAGCTTTTAGTTAAATATCAAGGTTTTTAACAACTGTATGAACTTGACCATGTGGAGTAGGGAGCCCATAAAACCCGTAGATGATCTAGAGGTGTGGGTTTCGAAGGTATGCCGGATTATAAATATCCTTTTTAGCTAACCTCAATTTCAACAACGCACTGCAAACAGAAAAAGATTGTAATATACAAGTTCCTTCCTCTATAGTCCCCCAGGAAAGGGAAGTGCCCAAAAGCAAAGCCACAGGGGAGAAACCGATCTCACATCCTGTGTCTTAACATTTAAGAGGAAGTCAATCTATACACCATACCACACCAAAACACCTTCATGTGATGGACAAACTGAACTATAATGCTGTTTGTTTAAACTGACATGCAACAATGAACAAAGATACATCAAATTTAATAATTTGTTCTACGTTCTAAAGAAAACATACAATATGTTTTTTTTTTTTTATAACACTGCAATCATGCTTCACGTATTAGTGAAAGGGCTTGTTTAATCGTTCAAAATAATTTAAAAAATGGACTCAAAAACAAGTCATTGATTTAGAAAGTGCAACAAAGAAACACCTTTAATAATATATTATATCAAAATAATGTTACTTCACAGGGCAATAAGAAAAACATTTTATGGGACAGAAACAGAACATTTCTGAATCTAAAACATTCATAGGTCATTGTGCAAAAGCTGTGCGCTACATGCAGCATACAGAAGAAAGCAAGGTGCCAGGCTGCATTTGAAAGCATGCACAGCTGCCCAAGCATAGCCAAACTTTACACCAAGACTTTGCCTATCGACTGCTTAAAACTCTTCTGGTTCACCCGTGCCATCAGGTGGAACTTCAAAACCATCCTATTGAAAAAGGTAAATTATTATTATTTATTAGCTAAAAAGATCAATGATTGCTTACAAAACACATCATCTTGTAGCTGATAACACTTACATCAGTGGCATATAGAATATCAAGTATCTTTTGCAGTGTGGGGTCACTGTCCCCTTCTTTCTCTTGGCAAATTAGCTCGATGTTCCTCAGTTTGCCAAAATAAAAGTCCCTCTCCTTCTCCAAATCTGTGACGGTGCATTTCAAATCACTGACCTAGTTATCAATATGTAATAAAAATGATAGATTAGGTACAATTTGCAGGAGGTGCTTTAAAAAATTCATTCATTCATTCATTCATAATCAACCAAATGAAACAAATATTAAAGAACCGTCAATACAAGTTCTATTTTTAATCAGGGCCAAACCATCTGAGTAAGTTCTTCTTTCTCTTCATGCATGGCCCCCGAGTCTGCTCTTTGCACTGCAGCTGGTGCCATCTTGGAAGCAGCTGTGGCTGACCTCTGTGGAGCTGGAGAACAACATGGTACACAGTACATGAGCTGTGTAAAAATGAGGCACACCATAGTCACGTGTGGGAGAATTAAGTAGTGATGCAGCGCTGTAACTACAAAATGGAACCAAAGTGCCTTGACGTGAACTTGGCTCGACACGGGTGTCATGAATCTTACCAACTGGAGCTGTTGGCTTGACTGAAGTAATGCGTGCCTCTGTTTAAGAAAAATGCCACAAATATGCTATTTAGGCAAGGAGTTAATCAAGCTGTAAAAAACATTTAAATTTAGAGAATGGCAAAAGAACAAGGACAATGTTAATTAATCAGTTATATGGGAATTTGGGGATTTTTGGGAAAACAAAGACAAATGCTTATGAATTGTAAGCAATGCTCTGTACATTACATGAAGATCCATTATACTTTACATAATGGAACCAGATACGAGAATACTGGAGCATTCTGTATTGCCTGAGTGTTTTTCCCCCTCACCGGAGTTGCCTTTCCTAGGTTTAT
The DNA here is from genome assembly GCF_052324685.1 of Brachyhypopomus gauderio. Lineage (NCBI taxonomy): Eukaryota > Metazoa > Chordata > Actinopteri > Gymnotiformes > Hypopomidae > Brachyhypopomus > Brachyhypopomus gauderio. The sequence goes on along the minus strand of NC_135214.1, from coordinate 29,808,935 downwards.
TAGCTACGGCTGTAAGTGGAGACTGTGAAGCTGCAATCTCGTGCCCCTGGCGAGCCAATTCAGGATCATATTCTTTGCCATCATAATTAGCATCAAAGAACTTCTTAAACCACTGCACAAACTCAAAGTTATCCTGAAATTTCCCTTTCACAAGCTTGTCCACTGGAATAACCTGTAAGGAGCAGAGGTGGAAAATGCTCAAATTTGAATGTTCGTGAAATAACAGTACATGTCAGAAGAAATAATGCATTACTTCGACCAACATACACTTGTGGAAAACCATTTGGTCTATTCCAAACACAAGCCAAGTGAGTCATGACACTAGACTTTACTCACTTTGTTCACACCAAGTTTCTTGAAGCTGGCTTGAAGGATTTTGAAATTGTGAATATACTCATGCTCCAGCTTGGCATTGAATTTCACTTTCTTCAAAGGCAAACATGATGGGAACAACATGTCCATGAACTGACAGTAGGCAGTTCCTATGCAAACAGTAGCAACAGCACAGCCAGCAGTGAGTTTATGAAATTAAGAGTCACAGAGTAAATAGGCCGTAGTGGCTCAGAAAGCTAGTTACATAACTGAAAACATATTTTTAAACAAAGTTTAACAATGTTTTTTACCAACAATAAACTTTATTTTACTAAAATTGTGAATTGCTAAAAGCACGTGTTAGTCAAGGACCGAATTCAGAACAAAGCAGGCTATAATGTGAACTTGTCAAGTTAAAATGTGAAGTTAAATTAATTTACCTGAACAGAGTTGTTCGACCTTTGAATGGTTCATTCGCAGAGAGTTGTTGATCCACGTTAGCATATCATGGCGACTAAGGTTGTCACTGGTCACTGAAGTCGAGTAAACGTTTACAGCCATCGAAGAGGAAGAATATATTCCGAAGATGTCAAGATGTAATTCTGAGAGACCCTGTTAAGACAGGATTATAACTTTACCTCTCAAGCTAGGATAATTAAGCCACCCCCTACGCCTAGCAAGGTGTCAACTGCCGAAAAAGCGGAAACACATGTCGCCACCCACTTTTAAATGAACTATTTAAAATGTATTACAATTTATTGCGCTAGATAATTTAAGAAAGCAAACCTAAACATCTACATATTTAACCCAGATACCTAGTTAGCCTAGCTGTTAGCTAGTTAACCTAGTCTTCACACTCTGCCATTCGACTTTTATAACACGTAAATTCTTCTATTAACTTACCACAGGCAAACTTGTCTGTTAATATTACCGACTAAGGTAAAATGTGACAAGAAATATACGGTTAATGCCAGCTGTGTCAAGTTGTAAAAGAAATCGTAGCTAATCAAAGAGCCAAATTTCTTATAGTCTCTCTGCGCACCTCAACCCATAGCTCGCAATTTGTATGTTGCCGCCTCTGCGACTTCATGTACTTCTCTGCTATTGGCTTATTCCAGGTACCACGTGACTACTCACGTCAACATGTCCGAGCAGATCAATCTCGTTGGCAATTAATGAAGAGAAGGTAAGCACATATTTCCGTTGCATACCAATTAATAAAATGAAGGAATTTTACATTTTCTGAGTCTCTGCAAAATTATTGTCAGGTTTATACCAAAAGGATGAAACTAAAAGGTCAATGATGTGCGTGCAGTTCTTTATTACATTTTGTTTTGAAACATTTTTTGAATAAGATACCAAGGCCAGGAGCATGATTGTGAGTTTTCAATGAAAAATAATTTTGAATGTCCTTTTTTGGATAAAAAAGTGTACCTCCTCCTCAAATGACTCATATTTTATGGATCTGTCCAAGCTAATGCTGAAAAAAGATCTAAAGCATAATGGGGTTCATTTCAGACATGCATTTACTAAAATAGTAATATTGTATACAAATGGTGCCAAAATGGTTTATAAATATCAGATGGAGGACAGATGTTCAGTTCAACACAGAATCAACTAAAATCTTGAAAGACCCTCTTTAATACAAAAACTTTATCAGACAATACACATATTGTTCTTTGTGAGTGAAAACAAATTATCTCATTAAGGTTCTCACAAAGATATTTTTTCTAAAATGTTAGCCTTATATTATGCTAAAACAAAACCAAAGAATTCCACATTTGACAAAACTCATACAAATGACCTTTCACATGGACACAGGTCAGAACTACAGTAAACATGCATCCTACATGCACCATTTGACATCCACTATATCACTTATGAATATCTCCAGATCCCTACACAATCCACTTCATATGACTAAATGACAGTTTGGATAGACATCTGAAAACATCTGGTGTCTTACTTTACGTGTTTTAAAATCAAACACACAAACAAAAATCAAAACCCCAGTAACCACATTGTATTGGTTTGATATAGACTCAAAATTACAGAGAACTACAGTAACAAATTTTGATAACAAATAAAAAAACACAAGTCAAATGACAATGTTTAAAAACGATAGGCCTACTTAAGAAGACTCAGCATATAGAAAACTACCACAAAAAGGCAGTAGGATCTTAATCAGCTAAACAGAGCAAATGCTGCTTAGTTAGCACCTTAGCACGAGCACCTGAAGTACAGTAATCTCAATTTCATAGCACCAAACATACAATTTATAGACACATTTAAAATAAAATGAATTGTTTCATGGCAGTTTTGGATGTAAACTGCGAGCACATCCATTATTCTATTGGAAATGTTTTTTTAAGGATTTCCACTTGAAATAGTTGGGAATGTGGTTATTTGGTTAAAATATAAAAACTACTGTCTGTCCACTTAGGCACTTACTTAATGTCATTACAGAGAGTAGTCTTTCCCCACTCCAATTTTCTGTGAAGATTCATTAAAAAATTTTGCTGCAAAATGTCCTTGTTGGTATCATAGTTCACAGCATCAGAAATAGTTCAAAGGAAGACTAGAAAGTGCCAGTTATCGCTTCATGGTTAGTTTCTATTCTACTTACATCTGTGGGCTTTGGGTTGTCTTGAGAATTAAAAACATAGACTATTAAATTCAGTTACAGGATTATGCTTAATTTTGTCAATAGACAATACCAGTGGTGTAAAAATACTGTGGTCTGAGTCAGCTAAACAATTTCAAGATTGCTAAGTGGCTAAAATGCTAAAAATGATTACAATAGCAAAAATATTTTCAAAACACTGGAATACAAAATTCTGACAAACTCATAACATTTAGAGTGTGGTTAAAGTGAAAATAATTTTCCTTTATTAAATTATAAATAGGTAAATAGTATTTCTTTTGACAATAGACCAATCACAGAATATTAATGAGGTAGTGGGTGGGGTTTCACCAGGCTCTCTCCAGCATATTCAGAGTCGTTATCAAAGTCAATGCAAGGACAGAAAGTAGATGTATCGCAAGAAAATATGTTGAATAAAAGAACAAAAAAGTGTCTGTGCATTCTAATGACCTCCATCGCACTAGTTCTGATCAAGTCACTTTAAAATGCTTAAAAATTTGATCTACTGTTCTGTGAAGTTACCGTCTGCAGAAATACTTAAAATGAAACAATAAAGTTACTCACACAACCCCAGTTCTTTGATAACAGGAGTGATGTTATTTCAGTATGGAAACTCCTGAAACATGACTGCAAAGCACCAAAAACATGACCCCCCCCCCCCCCCCCCCCCCCCCTCCACAATCCCCACCCCCACTAAAAAGGCTAGGGTCACTCTTGCTATTATGGAGAGATACTGAACCAATGTATAAAATTAACCCTCTAAAAAGTCATTAGTTACAGAAGAAACATGAATAATATTATCAATGTAAAAGTGTTGGTGGTAATGTTACATGTTGGAAGTCGTTGCTAGAGCAGCTAGGACTCGCATGCAAAGTAATCCTTGAGAGGGGCGAAGAGATGGCGAATCACAGGAACACTCCAGGAACGGCCCAGAACCTTCTGCCTCTGCCCTCGACCCATGTTATTCACATCAGTATAGTGCTTAGGGAAACCAAAAACGCTGGGAAAAAAAGAAAAGACTGCCTTTTACCATTGCTAAATACAATATCCAAAGCCCAAAATATGGTCCATAGTATGTTTGTAAGCATTTAGTGTGATGTCATTTGGACTTTTGATACCTGTGCAATTCCCTTTTTCCACTTGTGCTTACCTTTCCATTTCTGTGCACCAAAGGTAATCTTCCCTCCCATTCATGGAGACAGGCAGAGGACCCATTTTCCCCTGCTTAATGGAGTTGGATTTGGTTGTGATGGTTCGCACTTTATTAAACTGTAGAATGAATGAAAGACACCATCAGGGTTACCACACATGTCCAATCGGCAGACTAGAAGATGAGCGTCACCATCACATCTCTCTCTCATTCTGACCTTAGCAAGACGCCCGACCTCAAGGCATTCCTGCAGATCCACCTTGTCGTTAAGTGATGTAGACAGCGGTCTGGAGAAAAACATGCACTGTGCACTTAAATATTCCTGTCTTAACCATTCCTCAAATGCTTAAGTGGAGTCTTGAACAGTCTGTGTACCTATTCATCCCAGGGAGGTTACCCCAGAAGTAACGAGCTCTGTGCGCTGGGCTCACTTTAACGGCATCAATCAGGATGGGATTACACTAACAAGACAGCAAAACATGATGCTTTAATTTGGCATGACTCCAAAGAATTCTGATAATTAAGATGAGGCTGCTTTCTAACCTCCAGGAAGCGACAGATGTCAGCTTTATCGTGGGCGCTCATGGCCACGACGTTCTCAAAGAGCCAGAAGAAAGGGCGGCTGTCATCATCTTTAGGCCTCATCATGGTCAGCATGCGGTAGTACTCAAAGAACAGACGACCTGTGCCCTCTGAGAACAAACAACAGGTGACTGGGAAGATATGTATGACTCAGCCATACAACATACATGAGCATGTTTTACTTTAACTCTCTGAGACAAAACCCAAGGATCATCATCAAGAATCAAAATGGCATCATAAAGAAATCTTAATATACATGTATCAGACTTTCACACTTTTCCTGTTACATCTGTCTTACCAAAAAGGCCTTTTCTGGCTGGATTTACCATGGAAAGGTCATTACATGGACTGCCACCAATCAGGAGGTCAAAAGGGCCCCATTCAGCCAGCTATAGAAGAGAGGGCATGAGAGGTTTAAGAAATGAATGGCTTCATATCGCTGTCTAGCACTATTACTGTAACATAATAATATGCACAACTCAATAACACTGTTGACGCCATAACAGAGTCTGAGAGAAACCCAGCCCGTCAAAAAAAAAAGTTTTAGAAGTGAACCGCCATTCCTACTACCGATACTTACATGCTTCCTGGTAATGGTGCGAACGTCGTTGACGTATTCAATTTTCCCCTCATGCTTGATCATACCCACAGCAATGGAGTCCTCACAGATCTCAGAGGCAATGTAGCGCTCCACCTTGAATCCCAAGTCTTTTAGAACAAGATAGCCTAACGATGGAAAAAACACAGAGAAAAACTACAATAATCTCCTAATTTCTCTCAGACTGCTGTCACTGGAGTCCTTTAATTTCCATTTGCCTTCAGTTTCTAAATTTAGAACAATATCGAAGCACAATAATTCACTAACCTGTGGCAATGCCATCAAAGAGAGAGAGGACTCTTATTGGCCGGCGCTGATGAGCAGGAATTGATGGGTAAACTCTGTGTGGCTCCTAGATTGCACAAGAAGTAACAGCCCTATTAGTATACCCCTATTAGTCCTAAACAAATTAGGCAAATCACTGCAACAATGACTTTGTTGTCCTGGTTACAAACAAGGATTAAAATATTGTGATGAGGCAACAAAGTGCTTATAAGAATGTCACTCACAAATTCAAAGGCACTGTTATTGGCGAAGAACTCCTGCACTCGCTTGCTCCAGTCTTGTCTGACCTTGAGCACACCATACTTCTGAGGGGGCAGGCAGATGTAGCAGCTCCATGGATCTACTTCCTTCAATTTGTCAAAAGTCGATGGTCCGACCAGCACGTTCAGACAGTCCCTACAGTAACATCTGGGAGGGAGGTACGTCGCAAGAGTCACTTTGAGAACAAGCAGCTTGTTATTATTCAAGGTATAGGACAGAGAGGATGGAAGTGATCGAGGGGTAGCAGAGAAAAGAAAGAGAAGACTTTCAACCTGCAACAGCTGGCATTGCCACACAGAATGACTTCCAGCCCAGCACAGCAGACAGTGCAGTAAGACTGGTATCCATCTTCATCATATCGGAAAAGGGTCTCAGTGAAGTTCTCCTGCATGGGACAACACAAATATACAATCATACACACAATCAGTAGTCAGAGGAATAAGAGGATCATGCTTTTCTTGCCCAGCATAAAGCACAGTAGTAGTTTACCTTGCATTTTAAACAAAGGCTTCCTTCAAAAAGTGGATGGAAAATATGAACGCTGGTATTTCCACAAGAAAGACAGAAATCTGTAGAAAGTTGGGAAGATACACAAATAATAAGAATACACAAGGAATTATGTATGCTACAAAAAGAGACCAAACTTTGCAGCAGCTATAAGGACTCACCCTTGATGTTTTTGCCTTTTACTGTGACTTCATGTACCATTTGGTCTAAAATGAAAAAAAGTAATGGTATGATTTAGGAGTAACAAACATTTCCCAGCTCAATCCCACGGGAATAAGACACTAAAATAGCTGACAAAAAACAAGAAATCATCAGTTGGTCATTGCATATTGTACCTCTGCTGTACTCTTGGGTCATAGACATTCTTCCTTTTTGAACAAACTTTTTCTTGGCTGGAGGCTGGTAATCAGACATAGATGAGTCTGAAGACTCTGGCTTTTGGTTGCTAGATGAGTCTGAATGGTGATAAAAGAGAGCTCAATTTATTTTTTTAAGTATACAGGTTACACAGATTATATTAAAGTTCCATTCAGTTTGGTCCATCACAGGGTAAATGTAAATTTTAGTTCACAGTCATAGGTCCACAATACCATAAATATTTATTTAAATGCAGCAAAAAAGCACAAAGTAAAGAGATGCTAATCTTATTTTTACCATAAGAGTTTGGAGGTGCAAAGCCACTGGGGCCTGTGGGTTGAAAGCCCCCAAAAGCCCAGTCAAGCATCACCTTAAGCTCCTTCTCTTTGTTCCCTGTGGAGCTAAAAGTCTTCGAGCAACGCTCTCCTGCCAACTACATACAGAATATCATCATATTTCACCATGCTCAGTCTGAAACTTAATAAAATCAGATTGTATTCTATGTTACCTCGAGAACTTGATAAATAGCATCTTTGTAGGTGGACAGACTCGTGAACGAGTTTCTGCAAAAGCACTTTGCAAATGCAGCAAACGGTAAAAGTCTCTCTGTGTAAATCTGTAGAGAATAAGGAGAAATTCACTGCACCAAATCCAATGAAATGGATCAAATCAAATGGCTCCTAGAATATGTAAACGAGAAGAGAAAGGAGAGTACTGAAGAAGAAAGAGAAAGAATGACTTCAGGTAGACTGAAGCCTTACCTCTGAGTACATGCCATCTCCAAACCATTCCACACGCTTCATTGATGGGGCAGGTGTCTTTGTCTTCCAGTCCACCACTAGGCCTGGCCACCATGAGTAACCCTTCACCTTTCCCCATACCAGCTCTCCAACACTGAAGTCCCTCCCACCCTGTAGGTGGCAACGGAGAGTAAATAGAGCACTTCCACATCAAGATTAACCGAATGCATCCAGAAACATCCAGAATCAGGAAATTGAGAATTATTAGTCTTTAGGCCTAATTCTAGCCCCTAGTCCAGTTAAAATAAAAAAATATCATATAAAGATTACCTGATACTTCTGAGCTTTCTTTCCAGCTGTGGAACTTGGAGTACAGGTGCTTTTTGCCTAAACCAAGAGATCACGCACATGTAATTAACATAAACACGTGAAAAACCTACAGTACAAAGATATGCTGGGCATGTCTTACAGCAAATGTGTATGGAAGGATATGAAGGAGACATAAAGCAAATCAAATGTATTACTGCAACATAATGCTGAACAATTACCACTTGCCACCTTACTGCTCTTCAACGACACTTAATAATAATTATTTTATTTATACCGCACTTTACATTTGGGGACAAAAAAATAACACATAATTTAAAATACGAAGTAGCTTATAAAAAATATAAGAAGGGGAGAAAGGTAGCAGTCCCCTTAATGTGCCTTTTTGAATAAAAATGTCTTAAGGTGCTTTTTGATACAGTCCACAGTTTGTGGTGTCCTTACGTCTCCTGAGTATTCCAGAGGTGTGTTGGAGCTGCAGAAAAAAAGGCCCTGTCCCCCACTGTGTGGAGTTTGATTCTGGGGGACAGAGACGGTAGGTGTTGGAGGAACGGAGACATCTTGTGGACTGTAGAGTGAGGAGCCCTTTTGAGTATTGTGGGGCATTTCCACGAATGCATTGATGGGTGAGTAGACAGAGTTTGTATTCAATACGTAAATGAATGGGAAGCCAACAAAGTGTCGGGAGAATGGGTGCGATATGATTGTACTTGCGCACCCTCATCAGGACTCTGGCAGCACTGTTTTGGAGCTTTTGAAGGCTTCTGCCAGGCATGCCAATGAGGAGCACATTACAGTAATCAAGCCTTGAGGAGAAAGGGGCGTGGACCAAACTTTCAGCATCACAAAGGGGAGGAAGGGGCGAAGTTTGGCTATATTTTTAAGACGGAGTTTTAAAAATTTTACAGAGGTGATAAACATATGCGTCGAAAATGAGATGGGAGTCAAACTTGGTAACAGACGAGATGAGGGAAATGTGACCCAGACCCACTTAAAAGGTGTGGAGCAGAGCTGATGTGGAGTACCAATTAAAAGAGTAAAAAACCTCTTGTTTTATTGTTGGTATGTTGGAGAAAGTTATTTGACATCCATGACACTATTTCCTCGAGGCAGGAGGTAAGAGCTGATGGAGGTGTGGGAGAGGTCAGAAGCCACCTTCAGATCATTGGCGATGAAGTTGGGAGAGGGTCTAAGGTGCATATGGAAGGGCTCATCCTCTGAATGATGCCTTCAACTTCCCTCACTGTTGTGACGGTTAGTTCCACCCCTCCTGTTGGTCATGTCCTTTTTCATGTGTTTGTGTATTAGTTTCCTTTTGGTGTGCTTTCATTTCCTGGTTGTGTCTTACTTCACACTCCTCCCTTGTACTTGGCGCTCTCATCATTGTTTTCATGTGTCTCACATTTGTTTCCTTGTTTTAGTCAGTATATTTAAGTCCTGTGTTCAGTCTCTTGTTTTGTGGGTTATTGTGTACGTAATCTTAGTTTATATGCTGTTTGGTATCTTGCTGTTTCATGTATTTATGTCTCCCCTGTTCAGTGTATTGGTATTTACTGTCAGTGTTAGTTGGTGCATTTGGGTAATGTTTGGTTTCTCTTGGTTTAATGTTAGTGTACTGAGTGGTTTGTCTTGTTTATTTTGTTAATAAACCTCATTACCATCCAGCCTGCAATACCCCAATGTTAACACTAGGAAACACTACAAAACGGAAAGTCTGGCCTGTGGCTCTGCTGTAAGCAGGTCCAATGTGGGGAGGTTACAAGTGGTCAGTGAAGAGAGGAGTCTATTTTTGCCTCAGTGTGTAATTTTGCCAGGCGTATAATAAAACTATTACACTGCTCATCTTTAAGCAAATGAATTACTATGGCAAAGAGCTGTTTTGAGTTCCGGGGACTGTTATTTATTTTATTTCAATAGTATTATGGAGCATACAGCATTGTGGTCTAGAATATCATGAGTGTGAGGGCAAGTCAATAAACATGATGCTTTTGTCAGACACACCCAAGTAGAGATTGGGGATGGGGGTGAAGTCAATAATGACTAAGTCAAGGATATGGCCCTTTCTGTGGGTGGGAACCTTAACTAGCTGCTTTCAAATTAAACAGTCCAGAAGTTCTAAAAACTAAAAAAAAAATGTTTTTGTAAAGAATGATTGGAGGGGGTGTCCACATAAATGTTTAGATCTCCAAGTCCCAGTACGCATACACTGGAAGATGACATATAGAAGGATGAGAGTTCTCCTTCTTCTATAATCAAGTCTGGGTGCTATATTGGTGGGTGGTTTAATAGAAAGTAGATGTGTACATTTAAGTGCCAGACACTCGAAAGTGGAAAGTTTAGGGAGACACAGTAAAAATGAACGTGTTAGGACAAATGATGACAAGACAAAATGTAAGAACGGAGAGAAGTAAAGGTCTTAGTGCTGTAGTAGGGAGAGTGACCACAAGGCTCATGCAAACAGCCTCATCCCACTCACACAACAGAGAGCCTGTATACCTTTATTAAAAACCAGTAGGAAGCTATCCAGCAGGCAAATTAACCAAGCATGCTGGCAGCATGCTGGAGAACCTCCACCTGGGCGGGTACGTACCGCCTCTGTCTTTCTGTCCTTCTGGATGTCCTGTGATTTGCCCCAAGTGCCTGACCCAGCCTGAAAGAGAGCACGTGCCTGTGGCTTCTGCCGCAAACTGCTTTCCCAACCAAATATGCCCCTAATGGAGTCCTGAGGGACAGCAAACACATACACCCCTCACTCAGACCTCACACCTCCCACAGCAGCACCAGAGGTAGAAGAGTAGACAAATGCAGGCAAGAAAGAAAAGAGGGTTAAAAGCAACTGATGAAAATTAGTATGTGTAGCTAAGAGATGTTACCTTTTAGTATGATATAAAAATGAAATTTTACCTTCTGTTGGGAAGTACTAGTCCAAACTACATCATCTTCAACAAAGACCATTCCACCATCTTTGTTTATGTTGATCTCTGTGGGATAAAAGGCAATAGTAAATCACACTGATGGAAAACCAAGTCATCTCCTGTGAACAAAACAAAGACCCCTCCACAACTAGAACAGCAATGCACAGTTGCTTAAGACAGACCAGCACACCCAGCTAATGTCTTATATGTCATGTGAGCCTTCTTTCATCATTTATAGCAGTAATATGCACGAAGAGGAAGGAGAAGCACAGATCATTTGCCAGGAGTTATTTGCTCATGAATCACTTAAACTGAGCTTAAGTTTCCTCACACCTGTCTTACTGGTTATCTTCTGTAGTCGCACCGTGCATGGCTTCACTGAGTATGAAAGGTCAACCATCTCTGGAAAACAACATATTGTTTCTATCAATTCAGCTGGCTTCTGAGAAAAATGCGACTGGATCTGCCTTCCTGAACTGAATAAGAAATTACACTGCAATTTAGCTATTTTGATAGGGAGGTTGCTGTGTGAACTCTTTGAATCATTACACTTTAATAGTGTAAATCAGCAACCTGTGTTTGTGTTAATAGCCCTGAGCCAATGCTCTTACAAAGGTAATCCAAATATAGAAATGTATTTCTGTGAATGATACAAAACTTAAGGAATTATTTAAAATCTTTTAAAAAGTCAATAATACTCACAGCTGTTTAACAGGAAACATTTTTGGGCCTTAAAATCCACTAGATGCCAACATATTTTTTATGCACGTTAGTCTCTGATAGTAACATAGTTGCAAGGACGTAAGGAGTAAGGATCTCAAGTTTAAATCCCTTCATGATTCTGCACTCTTGAATCACACATATTCCATATTTGAGATGAGAAGTTGAATTAGCATATTTTAGCATAAAAATAAAACAAAAATGAAAAAAGTCCACTGAAAACTTGAAATCCATGGAAATACTGCAATATACTTCTGTAATGAAATGTGTCATATTAGTATACAGAGGGTGTAGGGGAGATATAAGAAACTGTATGACTGTACCTGCAACTGCCACTGACAAACTGAAACAAAAATTGTTTAAAAATGTAATTCCTGCCAAGTTGGAGCTTACTCTGAAAAGAACTAACCTTGGATTTCTGTAGGTCTCTCACTGTGGGACAATGATAGCGATGCAAATGTCTGCAAATGTACATTATACCATGCAAATTCACCTCATGTATAACTTACTCTGCGTGTTTTTCCTGTCATGCCTGTCAGGTGATGTCTTGGCGCTGGTGAGCTCTGAGGATGAGTCATCATTGACCATTACGTTGGTGGCATCAGAGTCGCTGTCAGCCAAGCTGTGATCTAGTTGACCCACATCTCCACTTTCAACTGCCTGTGTTGGTAGGGTGGCATTATACAAATACATTACACACACAACACGATCTGGCAAGAGTTACATGCCAAATACCTGATTAAGAACAACTTATCAAATATAATTTGTGAACTGTGTTCATGCTTGCATTACATTCATTATATTCTATTTATATTTGCATTCATTTTTATTATATTCAAGTTATATTCTGGTCTGCTGTAGAAAACAGCTTCCTCATTGTTCACTTCAGATCTGTTACCTCATGATGGGACACACCTGTTCTTTGCTCTATGTCATCACATTCTCTCTTATATAATGTTATTATCTTTTAGTCTTGTATTTACCATTGCATTTCTGAGCCTATTGTCTTGTATGTTTTAAATCCTCCCTAGGAATTCAAGCCTTGTCCTAATTGTCATTTGGAGACCTATTAGTGTTATGTGCATCTGGCTTCGAGTAATCTCTGCATTTGGATCTTTAATATCGTGAGTTGCTTGTTACAATGACTTATAATAGCTAGTTCACAATTTCAATGACAAATTCACAATTCACACTTCATACCTGAGCAAAGATTTTCTCGGATCCAAGAGGTGGACAGGGCAAAGCCAAAAGGCTAAGGATAAGCTTTCTGAAAACCGATGCTTGCCCGGTAGTCTTGAGGACTGAGCTCCAGTGCTGCTCCAAGGAAGAGCTAGGCAGACCATCTGAGAGAAGTTCAGTGTGTCCGTTTGCCTCTTTCCCATCACCATCTCCTTCCTCAATAAGTTGGTACTCAAGGAACTCATCTCTAAGCTGCGCAGATCCATCTGTAGTAGCAAAGAGGCCAAACTGAGCTCCAAGGTCTACTACAGCCTTGCCTGTGACCTTTAGTCTTCCGTCTGGGCTAAGAAGCTGGGACATACTCCTTAGGATACCATCACTCAAGGGTAAGCTTTCCGCTGCACAAGCTGTAAGTGCCTTATAGAATGCTAGGCACTCATCTTGAAACACCTTCAAGGAGTCACCTAGTTCCACTTCCTTTTCAGACAGGAAGTCCTCCACCATTGTACCACCCAAGCTGAGTTCAGTGCTTGGAAGGTGTGACTTTGGATTTTCAAGGATGGCTGGGTCTCGTTCCTTCAGAAAACGTACAACAGCCTGAGGTCGGAGAAAACTGGACGCATAGGAGCGTAAAAGTCCACTGGCTTCACGTAGGATCTGCACAAGATCAGCACGAGCAGAACCCTTGCGGTGTTCCAGATGATCGTTAAAAACATTAAGCGGTTCAAGGCCATGTGCCAGAAACATGAAAGTAACCCTGAGTTTGGGATTTTCCAGTTGAGAGCAGATTAATTTAGCTTTATCATCCTCACTATAGGATGCAAAGTATGAGTTCAAGTCTGTCCACATTCTGATGGCTTTGTGAACGAGAATATAAAAATTCTTGCAGCTGTGGAAAACTGAGGAGATATCAATGCCATCGACACCTGCAAACAACATCTTGAGATTGTCATTCTTAGTGCAGCAAGTGGAATAGTGTTCATAAATGTTAACAATCAGCTCTTGAACCTGGTTAGAGAAGGCCATTACTCCAGAGTAGCAGGCAGAGTCTGCTAAACTATAAAGACCACCAAGTGCCACCACTTTTGGGTTGAGTTCCTTCAGCTTACAGGCAACCTTCTCAGATGTCTCATCACAGCCATCAACATAAAAAGCTGCCAGGTTGCTGAAAGGCAGCTCAAATCTGTTCAGGGTGTCCACCAGTGACATAGCAATAGCATCACTGGAGTCAACATTCTGAAAAACGTCTAGGATTCGGATACGGTGCTTTGCGACCTTTTCGTCAAAAAATCCCAGAAGTACTACACAGGCAGAGCTTCCTTCACTTAGTGCCACCTGACTATAAAGGTACACACAATAAGGGATATGTTTGGCAGTAGAAATAATGTCTCCTGGATATTGTAATCCAAGAACACATTTTGCAGTTTGTTGCGAGACCTTGTTAGTCTGAGGAGGCAAACAATGTGTTTCAATGAAATTTAGCATGAGTTTATTACAGATGACAGAGTTGTCAACCTGCTTTCCCATTAGTGATTCCGTTCGGGCAACCATCCTGTGCTTTTTACTCTGCTGGTGTTGTTTTAAGTCACGCAATCCTGAGTGGAGGATGTTAAGGTTTATATCACAGATTGTACAGTATGCATAAATAGACCCCAGAGAGCTGGGTCTGACCCAGTTGATGGTTTCTTGCCATTGGGGGTCATAAGTGATGCGATTTCTGTCATGATCTGTGTCCGAATCCTCTTTCATTTTTCCTAAGCCAAAAAGGAGTTATTAATACACACCCTTTACATTCTGATAATAGATTCTTTTAACATTATCTTACTAATAGCTGAGTAAAATGCTAAGACCTGATGCAAACAAGCAAGCAAAATATATATATATATCTAACTACATATAACTAGGATAAACACAGTTTATGATTTAGCTGTCTATAATAAATTCATTCTTACCAGGTCTATTAAGACTTCTTAAGGCTTTTGAAACATGGGGAGACTTAAGAGAGGGTCTTGCAAGTGCAATTTCCTGCCCTTTGCGTGCTTCCACTGGGTTATATGTCTGTGCATTCAAGTTAGTTTGAAAAAACTTCTTGAACCACTTTAGAAAGGCAAAATTGGGCTTGAAATTCCCAGTGATGAGCTCTTCCGCTGGAATAGACTGCAACAGGAAGTAGTTATAAATACTGCAAAAACTAAACAAGATTTCAAAACGAAATTAAAATGACGCCATCTGACTTTATCCATGAATACAGATAACTCTACAACTTAGTCCTGGTTATATTGGGTTGTTTATGAGTTGCTGCACTTCAAAGGTGAAATAAAGTACAGATTGTAAGTCAGACTGTAAATTGAGAAGTCTCACTTTTGTGATGCCATTCTTCGAGAAGCTTTCTTCTAGAAGACTGTAGTTCTCCAGAAAGTCCTCCGGGTCCTGAGATTGAAACTTTACTTTGCTAATGGTGATAGTTCCCGGAAAGAGCCAATCTATCATCTGGCAATAACACGCCCCTGCGCGGAACCACATAATCGGTTATTACACAGTTTATAATATATTTACCAAGTCCTCATGACTGTGTTCTTCATAGATGTACAATATCCATATCCAAATGATTAATATTATTATATGTACACGTGCATGTAGACATGACATTGATTCCAAAGGTAAGTGCAATACCTGAACATATCTGTTCCACCTGGGTAAACTTGGTTTGCAGTAATTTGTTAAGCCAGGCCAGAATATCAAAACGGCTACATTTGTCATCAAAGGCATCTAGGTTCAGATTAATGTGCGTTGCCATTTTCTGGTATTCTACAAGAAAACATTCATAGCTAGTGTTAAATATTAAAAACTTATCGCATAGGCGTCCACAAAACCAAATAACAAATCACCACTATATTATTTGGCCTAATTTCATACAATATATTATAAAAATGAAAAAAATGAAATGTGCCATATTTTGTCAATTGTGATTTTTACACCCCAATCGAAATTTGTCCTCCGCTTTTAACCCATCTGTGCAGTCAGAACACACACACACACACTAGTGATTACTAGGGGGCTGTGGATCAAACGTACCCAGAGCGGTGGGCAGCCCTAGCCCGGCGCCCGGGGAGCAGTTGGGGTTAGGTGCCTTGCTCAAGGGCACCTCAGTCATGGCCTGTCTGGGAATCGAACCCACGACCCTCCGGTCACAAGACCAGTTCCCTAACCGCCAGGCCATGACTGCCCCCCAAAACAACTAACCATAACACATTATTCAGATCTAATTATAAGGTCTATATTGGTGAGAAAAATAAAAAACGCTATATTCAACAAATGCTTTCTATATAGCATAAAGTTTATGTAAACATGACTAATGTACTTATATTAGGGTGCATTTGTACTAACTAAGAGTTGTTTCTTAAAGTTGTTTGCCTTAATCGATTCATTTTTGTTAACAGCATCATTTGCACTTTGATTATTTTCAAATATATTTTACAAATGCAATCATTTTTTAAATACTCAAAAGACAATGTAATATTGAATACATATTTTACGTATTTTAATAAACGAAGTAAAAAAAACTCCATTAACGTTTCCGGACCAATTGAATCAAGAAGTTTGAAAAAAAAAAAGTGCTTCCTCCCTCCGTCAGTTCCGACACGTTGAGCTCCGTAATCTTACTCTCCTTCCCTTTCAATGTATAGTAAGTAGCCCGAGAAAAAAAAATCTCGCGGGGTTGTTTTTGCCGCGAACATTCCACGCTTTGATAGAAACTTTCACTTTTACAAGCGAAGGTTCTCTGTCTTATTTATAGCACAGTGAATGGATATGACAAAAATAAAGCAGGAAATTTGAAACAACATTTGAAGTGCATTAGTGAAACGTAACTCTAGACACACCGGCTTTCTGCAAATTAATTCAAGGAAATGTCATTTTAAATACTTTAGCTAAATTTGGTCACCTCATTACTGGGAAATGGAGAAACTGTATTTTGACAGACGCTACTTCTTATCCGCTTAACATTTTAAAACAATGAGGTTGGAAACGCGACAGCTAAATCGCTTTGTTTTAGTTTTCTCCTAAACTGCGCTAGCTTCCAGTGCAATCATTATGACTTTCTAGAAATGCATGTCCGAAGAATCGCCGGAATCTTCAAAAAATAACCAGACAAAACGAATTTAATTTAGCAATGATGTTTTCATTGTGTTACGACCGGTTGCCTTTGTGTCTTTGATGATCGCAAACATTCGCCTACTCTAGATAACAAAATCACCATTTGTTTACAGAAACATCATTAAATGAATGCTCTCGCTTTAAATAAGGCGAGTGCTCAGTAAAGTTATAAATGTACATTGCACTTTTAAATTGAAATCGAACCTACCTCCTACAAATGGTCCTACTCCTGCAGGCCACAAAGTAGCCTAATCTCGAAACAACCGATGCCACACAAATGACGTGCCCCAACCTATACATTTTCCTGAATTGGATTGGTCTGGAATCAAAGAGGGCGGTGCTATAGCGCACTAATCTATAGTCTGTTGGGATTATGTTTGTTAGCTATAAGGGGCTACTTGATAATCGATGACAACCTGAAATAAATGCATGATTGTTATAATGTAGCATATTGGTTATACTATAATCTCTATTGCATGCGCATGTTGACCTCTTAATAGTAAACTACGCCTACAGGAGTATATATCGTACGCGAAAAGTGTGTTCATATCTAGCCTATATATTTAGGTTAGATATGAACTAGCCTAAATATTACTATTCCTATTGTACGTATCCACAGGCGACACTATGTGTGATATAATCGCAGGGTAAATATGAGGAGAAAACTATAATAGGCCTGTAAGGCAGAACATACACAGCCAGGCTGATTTCTCCCACCACACGATCAGTAAACACAACTGATATTAATAAAAACAGAGGCTTGCGTTAAATTACATGCTACAATTACTCGATTTAGTTTGTTCCTTCACTAGGCTTTGATTTATCTAAAATTTAATGGTTTAGTTAACCCCTTCCGCGTTTATTTATTTCACGATTTCAAGATGCTCTTCGTACAATTGCAAAGGAAATAAATTGTAATGAATGTAATGAAATCCTATATGTGAATGTAATTAGGAAATAATTGGTAAAGCGTAGTTTCTGACGTTAATACCTACGTTACTACAACGGTCTTAAACATGATTACAAAGGCTCCCCCATTTGGCGAGGACATTTGCGAAGGGCTTTGTTAACAGCGAAATGGCGGTGGGCCGTGTCATGAAAGCACCCGCTCGAATGGGAGCTGGTTTGTCAGGTTGTGCGAGCACGATGTGTTTTGAATACATCAAAAAAGATGACCCTTACTTAGCCTACCTCTCTGTCACGACGTAAAGTTGAAATGGATCCTCAGTTTAATGTAGTTGATCGGATAATTTACGCGTATTGAATATATTTCCCGAAACGTTTGCTTTAAATAGTTAAATCAAACACTTGTTTTTAGTTTTTCTCGGTCGCTTTGGTGCATTTTGAAGGTCAGAATTGAAATTGAAAATTACTAGTCCAACCTCCATATCATCTAGTCACTTGTGCACATAATTTCTCATTCTTTATGACCATACCAAATGATCAAGCAAATGATTTTGCAAATGATGTTGTTTCCAACATCATCAATTGCTTTTGTCATGTCGATCAAAATATAGTATACTTGTTCTCTCTTGAATAGTCCTACCCCCCAAAATATTGCCATTAGTTTATTGCATAACTAATGCAACCCTAACCTTAACTACATTCAAACTACATTCAAGTGCTGAACCAGTTGTCATAAACTGTAAAGCATATATGATACATCTCTATTAGACTTTTTTGGTAAATTTCTTTGAACTGATGATTAGGTGAATAACACATTCTCTAAAATAGCTCAGAAGTGCATCTTCCAGTATGAACCTTCAACTGGCAAGGACATAAACAGATGACACAGCTGACTTCCATGGATGCAGTGTGTGAGGACATCACAGCAGAAGGCTGCAGAGGCTGGATAAGACGTTCCAAAAATTATTTACACACTGCATAACAAGAGAAGATATCTGTTGTAAAGTGGATGAGAATCTGTGGCCAGACAGACAGAAACGTTGGGAGGTGAAGAAAGGTTGCACTGTTATTTTAAATTCAGTGTTGTAAAATTTGTAATGTTCTGCCTGTTTCCTATGTTTGCTCTTCTTATTTAGTATTTTCTCCCCCTTTGTGCTATGAAGTGTTATGACATGTATATCTTGTATGTCTTTTCTGTATTGCAATGACATGGTCAATCAATACAGTAAAGTTTAGGCTACTGTACAAACTAAAAAACTGTAAAAAACATGATTCTCTAGGATCTCTCACATAGAGCATTTTTTACTGTCATGTTTGTAATCAATGACACAAGGGCTTGTCGTTCTTATTACACTGACATATTCATGACAAAAATACATGACATACAGTATATACTTACTTTTGGGAGAAGAGATTTAGAGAAAGCTTTTGCTGGTAATCCATTGTGTGATGCTGTTTGTATGAATTGTTTTGAGAAATACACTTACTATTGTGCAAATCTTCACGATGATTTGGGAAATGCACCAAAGCAAGTGACAAAACTGTAATATACAATTGGACTCTCAAATTAGGTTTTCATTGAAATTCAGAAAATCTGTGAATTCAGCTTCAGAATTCACAGGTTAATATGTAAGTAAAGAAATTAAGAGTGGTTTGATATGAAACGTTCCATTTTAGATAAACTTACACAATCAGAATTATTCACAATGCTGGTGATACAAATAATACAACCAGACACCGGTTATATCATTGTTATAACACTGCTTGATGTCTGTAAAGTATATATTGCATTCATGGCAGAGATATACATGTGGGGTGTTGTAGGATAAAATAATCTGTTATCTGATAAAAATCTGATGCCATGGCAGGCACAGTAGTGGTTTTATCTGTTTATTAGTTAGGCAAATGACAGTTAACGACAAACACAAATACTATATGTACTTAAATACAAACACAATAACAAGACACAAGTGCAACATATCACAATGACAAGAGACAGGTGCAACGCATAACATGGGCAGCACAGACGAACACACACACCAAGACGCACACAGAAACGGACCATATATAGACACACATTTTCACATAGACATTCCCAAAGGAGGAGGGTCTAAGGGCCATACCGTGACAACCACAACTATGATCAGTTTCCCTACATTTGACCATTTCACATCAAACTACTCTGAATGGCTTTGATTATTTCTCAATGACAGAAATATTCAAAATAAAAAAAAAACAAAATCTTTGCACCTATTGCTGATACGTCAGCTGTGCACATACAACTTGTGTAATCTCCATAGAAAAACTCTTTTCCTTTGTTACATTGTTAGTCTGTGTCTATTACAACCTGTAATGGGCAACTCGATTCTGCCTTTGGGCATTTATTGTTATGCCTGTTTTGCCTCTAGTATTGCAATTTCTGTCTGTTTTGGATTTTGTCCTATAGTCTGGCCCTTTCAGTTGTGTGCTTCTCAACAAACCTACGTGTTTATTTTTACATACCCGAATGTGACTCAGCTCTTGCTTCATATCTTGAGAGCGCTTGTGTTGAACTTGACTTGTGACATTTTTGTTTGTTGTATTGCTGTCATTGTTTTCAAGCCATTCCCTGACACAAATCCTGGGCATACTGCTACTGTCTTCATAAAAATTAATGGATATCACCACAGCTTGGTTGTCTTGCTTCTGTTGCCATTCAGAAGATATTCATTTTTATGTAGCTAGTGCTGGATGACAGGTTATCATATATACATTTAAACAATAAAAGAAAAATATTGTAGTGTTGAACTTTGTCCATGCTATATGCAGTGGGTAATTTTTCAGGAACATATAGAAATTGCTGAATAATATTAACAAAATGTTTGAAGTTTGTTTAGTCCGGTTTTTCATCTAGTTTCCATATATTTAGGATTTAGTTTTGATTTCATAAATCTAGACAACCATCTGATTCTGAAGACCCAGGAACCAGTGAAGGTTTTCCAAAGGAGAGGAATGATGATTGTACAGTGAACAATGTGAACAATGATTGATTAGTGTCAAACACAGAGTTGCCCTTCCTGACAACAAGAATATAAATATATAACTAAAATCACCTAACCTGACGGTGACCATCATGAAAGACAAGAAATATTGCATAGTATAATTGTGGCATAAGAGTTATTTTAAGAGCCTTAGTTCTTTGTGGAAACAAAAATGTTTTTAAGGAACCTTCCATTGAAAGTTTCTTTATGAAACCAACAATGGTTCTTCTGTGGTAAAATAACCCATTTTTGTTCCGTAAGAAATGACAGTATGGACACAACGATGACTGGCTTACCTAGCAGCACTCAATAGCATCATTATCATAATAAAAGGTCCAAACTATAGTGTTTATTCTGAATAGGGAGACCATTTGGTTTATTTAGCAAATGAAAAACCATGGAGGTCTGCAGTGGCTCTTGCTATGGGAGCAGGATTTTGATAGTGAGTGGGAACTGGCATACACATGAAGGTGAGAGAACTCAATTTACATTGATTCATCATGGTTAGAACTGAGGTCGTAGTATTATTGTCACGTTACGGTCCCCGAACCCTTCCTTTGGGGCGTGTGTTAACGTTGTCTGCGTCTATTCGTCTGCGTCAGTGTATCTCCGTGGGTGCGGGTGCATCTTGTAATTATCTGTCTCACCTGTGGCTCGTCTCGTCATCATGTGGGGTTGATGTGGTCTGTCTATTTAATGTGCGTTCGCGCAGTGTCTTGTGCTCGTCGTTGTCTAATGTCTACACGTTGCCGTGTCTGTTTATGTTCAACGTGCGCTGTATTGCACAATATTCGTATCACATTAAACATGACGTCTGCTGAATTCGGAGGTTCTGTGTCTCATCCTTCGCTACGCTCCCGACGTCACAGAACGACGAGCCGACCAGAGACTGCGGTGCGGTTGTGGAAGGAGCGTCACCCCTCTCCCTCCAGAGACCTCTCACCTCTGCGGGTAGGCTCCCTCGAGCTCTGCTGCACGGAGAAGACCCCCGAGAGCGAGTTAGAGGGGGCGGACTCTCCAGACGAGGAAGAAGAGGAAGCGGACCATCCACCCTCTATATGCTCCGCGCCCACCGTGAATTACGGTGAGGAGGAAGAGGAGGAAGAGGACCGTCCACCCTCTATATGCTCCGCGCCCACCGTAGATTATGGCGAGGGAGAAGAGGAGGTGGACTATCTCCACTCCGTGTGCTCCGACCCAACCGAATACTACGGTGAGGGTGAGGAGGAAGAAGACCGTCCCCCTTCCGTGTGCTCGGATTATACCGAGTACACGGACAGCGAGCGGTACACAGAGGAAGAGGAGGAAGGGAGTTCGCTCCAGTCTCCAGTCAGAGTACTCCACTGGGACCGTGAAGGGGAGGAGGTCTCCTGACGAGGGCGTGTCCTCTGAGTGCTTCGAGGCCAGCGCCATGGACTACTCCAGGGGTGAGAGCCCGGAGGAGCCCATGAGCTGGAGCCGGGCCAGTGAGGAGGCGATGGAAGAAGAGGAAGCCGCTCCCACTGCCGGGTCCAGAGGGAGATCGCAGGGCGAAGGGGGACTTCCATGTGGTCCACCGAGGGGAGGGACTAGCCGCGCTGCACCTGGCGCGTCGACCAACCGCGCTGCACCTGCCGCGTCCGCCAGCCGCGCTGCACCCGGCGCCTCCGCCAGCCGCGCTGCACCCGGTGGAGGGTTTGCAGCAAGGGCAGAAGGAGGACCGCCCTCCACAGCGCCTGCAGCACCAGCAGCTCCCGGTCTCACTCCCCTGATCGCCTTCCTCCTGGCGCACAGCCTGGCGCCACTGTCGTGTGTGTCTGTTCCTGTTTTCGTTTGTCTTCCTGTGTGTGTACCAAATCCCTTTTTCCTGTTTGTTCCTCTGTGTGTAAGTGTTCCTGTTTGTGTGTGTGTCTAACGTGTTTTCCCCCGTCTTCCCAGGGAGGGTGTTCTAGGCTGTTCGTGGTGGACTCTCCACCGAGGGCGGTCATCTCCCAGACGCAGGACTGGGCGCTTCGGATCCGCCCATCGACGTGGGTTCGGGGCACTCAGTCCTGTTGGCACCCCGGGACGGGTAGTGCCCTTGGTGGGGGCGTCTGTCACGTTACGGTCCCCGAACCCTTCCTTTGGGGCGTGTGTTAACGTTGTCTGCATCTATTCGTCTGCGTCAGTGTATCTCCATGGGTGCGGGTGCATCTTGTAATTATCTGTCTCACCTGTGGCTCGTCTCGTCATCATGTGGGGTTGATGTGGTCTGTCTATTTCAGGGGTGGCCAACCCGCGGCTCGCGAGCCGCATGCGGCTCTTTACCTGGTTTCATGCGGCTCCCCAGCTGGTCCGCGGGCTCACCTGCACAAACGGGGCGACACACCGCTACATGTTCGTGGTGCGCGGTTTGTTTACAAGCCTAGCGAGCCGCTAATACTTTTAAAACCGGAGTAGTGGAAAACACGCATTTGACTGTCTTCACAGCTAATGATTTACACTCGCCCCCCCCCCGGTTAACAATCCACACTCGCCCATGTATGATGTGGCTCTTTGCCGTAACACAGTAAGATAAGTGGCTCTTGGTCTATGACGGGTTGGCCACCCCTGGTCTATTTAATGTGTGTTCGCGCAGTGTCTTGTGCTCGTTGTTGTCTAATGTCTACACGTTGCCGTGTCTGTTTATGTTCAACGTGCGCTGTATTGTGCAATATTCGTATCACGCTGTATTGTACGTATTCGTATTCGTATATTAAACGTGACGTCTGCTGAATTCGGAGGTTCTGTGTCTCATCCTTTGCTACACTCCCGACGTCACAATTATACTAACTGCAGTAACACTAGTCATACATAATTGATGCATCCTTCACAGGAAGAGCTTAGGTGGGAGGCGGTATTTTCAAATGTGTATGCGATGTGTCCTTCTATTGGGTGTTCAGTCCAGCTCTGCTGAATCTGTTGTGCAGCTTTGTACTTTACTACGTCCTTTATTGTCATGAAGATTTCTCATCTTTTCACCAAGTTCAGAAATACATTATTCTATCCCTACAACTGGTAAGCTATCAAAACAAGTGATTTTCCCAATCAGAAAGTGGGGATGTCGGCAAGTAACATACTGTACTTTTCCCTGGAATGGAGGATGGGTTCCCTTTTGAGTCTTGGTCCTCCCAAGGTTTTTTCCTATTCTCTGCCATCTTAGGGAGTTTTACCTTGCCACTGTCAACTCTGGCTTGCTCATTAGGGATCTGGACCCATACAAATGTAATGTTGCTTTGTTACAACATGTGTTGTAAAATGTGCTATATAAATAAATTTGACTTTGACTTTTTGATCTTTACGCTGCTGGTTTTAGGACATCTCCTCATTAAAAAAATTAGAAAAATTTAAGGGCAGGGATAATTCTTTTATTCAGTCATAACAGGAAAAGACATAGGCCATACTTCTGATAATTCTGTAAAGAAGTAATCCTCCCAACCTACTGTAGTAAACAGAGTAGTATCAGAGTTAGGCATATATATTTACATTTCTAAAGTAATTGAAATATAGGTGATATTCTGAAAGTAATTGGAATTTATTGTTTCATATTTGTATACATTTCTAAAGTAACTGAAACTCCATAAAGGCTCCCAAAGAGTGTACACTTTACTAATACACTATATTGCCAAAAGTATTCACTACACCATCAAAATTATCGGAATCAGGTCTTCCAATCACCTCCATGGCCACAAGTGTATAAAATTAAGCATCTAGGCATGCAGACTGTTTTTACAAACATTTGTAAAATGGAATGGGTTGCTCTCAGGTGATAGGATCCCACCTGTACAACAAATCCAGTCATGAAATTCCTTCGCTCCTAAATATTCTGTCAGCTGTATTATAAGAAAATGGAAGTGTCTGTAAATGGCAGCAACTCAGCCACGAAGTTGTAGGCCACGTAAACTGATGGAGCGGGGTCAGCAGATGCTGAAGTGCATAGTGCAAAGAAGTTGCCAACTTTATGCAGAGTCAGTCACTACAGACATCTGAACTTCATGATTAGCTTAAGAACAGTGCGCAGAGAGCTTCATGGAATGGGTTTCCATTGTCGAGAAGCTGCATCTAAGCTGCCATACATCACCAAGTGCAATGCAAAGCGTTGGATGCAGTGGTGTAAAGCATGCTGGACTCTAGAGGCACATTCTCTGGAATGATGAATCGTGCTTCTCCATCTGGAAATCTGATGGACGAGTATGAGTTTGGCAGTTGCTAGGAGAACGGTACATGTCTGACTGCATTGTGCCAAATGTAAAGTTTGGTGAAGGGGGCATTATGGTGTGGAGTTGTTTTTCAGGAGCTAGGCTTGGCTCCTTAGTTCCAGTGAAAGGAACTCTGAATGCTTCAGCATGTCAAGACATTTTGGACAATTCCATGCTTCCAACTTAGTGAGAACAATTTGGAGCTGGCTCCTTTCTCTTCCAACATGACTGTGCACCAGTGCACAAAGCAAGGTCCATAAAGACATGAATGACAGAGTCTGGTGTGGATGAACTTGACTGGCCTGCACAGAGTCCTGACCTCAACCCGACAGACCGCTTTTGGAATGAATTAGAGTGGAGACTGAGAGTCAGGCCTTCTCGTCCAACATCAGTATGTGACCTCACAAATGCACTTCTGGAAGAATGGTCAAAAACCCCCATAAACACAATTCATTCTAATCTTGCAAGCAGTGTTTCTTCACCTGCCCAAAACTTCCAGAAGTCTCACAACAAATGGTTGAAGGCATCATCAGAAAGATGATGTCACATAGGGCCTGTTCCTGCGACCCAGAGGGGGTCACCTTCTGTCCCCGCTGCCTTCCATCGGACATCGCCAGTATCCTCTGCCCACCAGCGGACTCCTCAGGTCCCCACTCCCCGCCATCGGACTCCGCCTGTCCCCGCTGCCCGCCATCAGACCCCACCTGTTCCCGCGGCACGTCAGCCAGTCCCACCGGTCCCTGCCGCCTGTCTGCCTTTCCCTCCTGCTTCCCCGGAGACTGTGCTGCCCACATGTGTCTGCTCCTCATAATGGTTGTTCTTCCCCTGTGCCCATGTTCCCTTTGGTCCCATGTCCTATCCCTGGTTTTGTGTTGGTCCCTGTTCCCATTGTGGTGTCTATCCAAGTCTGTGTCCCTGTTCCCGTGTCAGTGTCCAGTGGTGTTGTCCCTGTCCCCATGGTTGTTCCCCAAGTTGTCACCCACTTTGTTCCTGTCCCGGTCTCTGTTGTCCATAGTATATTTACCTCTGTGTTTGCCTCAGCCCCTAGTCATGTTTGTAATGCCATGTCCCCATGCCATGCGATCCTTGTGCTCATTGTATTTTGTTCATTCATGCCCTTGTGACTTTTGTGATCTGTTATTTGGTGTGTCTGCTCAGTTTGTTCCTACCCATTCTGTTTCCGTGCCTTGTTTTGTTCACTTTGTCATTATCATGCCTATTTATCTTTCCCCTTATTAAATCTCGCTCTCCTCAGCGTTTGTGTCCGCCTCCTTACTCTGCAGCGCTGGCTGAGTTACAGATGAAACCATCAACATGTGCTCTGGACCCCTTTCCAACTGCCTTCGTGAAAGCAAACACTACCATCTGCCTTGTACCTCACACCAAATTTTATCGTCTTCAGTAGCCAGCATTACACTGGCCAGCATCAATCACGGTCACACTCTGCCTATATCTACAACAGTTACTAATCTTGGGATTAAAATGAACCCTCAATTCGTAAACTCATGTAAAACATCTTTGCAAGGTTTCATTTCATCACCTCAGAAACATTGCCAAACTTCGCCCTGCACTTACTGTATCAGATGCAGAAAAAGTGGTTCATGGTTTTGTTTCTTCCAGAGTGGATTATTGCAATGCACTCTTCATTGGGATCCCAAACAAGACTCTGCAAAAACTTCAGTGCATTCAGCACAATGCTGCTCGAATCCTGCTGAGAGTGCAGAAACCTGAGCACATCACCCCTATTTTGTATTCTCTCCATTGGCTTCCTACCTCTGGTAGGATCTAATACAAGGGGGTCTGTGCTCTGGACCCCCTTCCAACTGCCTTTGTGAAAGCAAACACTACCATCTTAAGACCTATTATTACAACATTGATTAATCACCCTTTCCAAACTGGTTATGTACCGTGCTCACTAAAAACTGCTGTAATCAAATCACTTCATATGCAGTGTCCTGTGATGTTCCCCAGGGGTCAGTCCTTGGACCCATCCATTCTCTCCATTGGCTTCCTGTCTCTGTTAGGATCGAATAAAAGGTTTCCCTACTCACCTGTCAGTGTTGGTATGGAAATGCTTCCTCCTACCTAAAGGAACGTCTCATTCCACAAACCTCATTATGATCCTTCCATTCTAAAAACTCCTACCACCTCCTTGTTCCCAGGACTGAACTCAGCACAATGGGAGATCGAGCTTTTTGTTTCATTGCACCACGTTTGTGGAATGCCCTCCTTGACCATCTGTGGGCACCACAGACAATTGAGTTATATAACTTTTAATTAGTTTTATTGGATTTTATGATGTTTTTGTATTGGTGTTTTTATTCTGTAGCACTTTGAGATCTGGTTCAAATGTAAAGTGATTTATAAATAAAATTATTAATATTAGTATTACCAGTGTCAAATTCAACCCTATGGATTAGGAATTTGATGTCCCTTAAGCTCATATGTGAGTCAAGGAATGTGAGCGAATACTTTTGGCAATATAGTGCATGTGTTTTGTTCCTTTGTAAAGGAACCATTACGATAGTTTTGCCACATGAGAGTGACTACCAATGTGTTTTGAGACACTTGCTGTGGGATGAAAAGAAGTAATCAACAGAAAGGGATTTTGATAGTGATCAATAACCATCATAGAGAAAGGGAACTGGCATAGACATGAAGGTGACAGAACTGTATTTCCATTGAACAATCATAGGTAGAACTTGAGGTGGTAGTTTCATACTGACTGCAGTAACAGTGGTCATACACCATTGATATCCTTCAAAGGAGTAGCTTATGAGGGAGGTGGAGTTACCAAATTCATGTAATTAGCTGCTGCTTCCATTTTAATAAAGATTTAACATTTTTCACCAAGTTTGAAAAGTTGTTCTGTTTCCTAGAGTTCCAACTTGCAAATTTATGTTTAATTAAAAGTGTATGTGAATGTTCATTACAGATTAGTCAAGCTCAGACAAGTGGATGCAAAAGACAGCTGGACTATTGAACAAAATGGTTTTCAAAGGGATTACTAACATGTGACTACCCTAAAATATTTTGTAGTTCATCTTTTCTTGTGTTTTTAAATATGTCCCTTCACACATTTATACACATACAAATGTGTCCCTTGCCCACAGGCAGGACAGAATCTTAGGGCAGCATAACATCAAAAATTATACATAAAACCTCAATAAACAAACAATCTTTTTTTCTACACCATATATGAAAGAACACATGCATGACATACAAAAAACAGTGTCGTACACCAATATTGAAAACCTTTTCATATGTTTTGTGACACATGATAAAGACAGAATTATTTTTGTTGTCAGAAGGTACTATGAAGCAATCTTGCCTGCAGTGATCACTGGTGTTGAAAGGGATGTCGTCCAGGATGTGGACTGCACCACACCCTCCTGAAGTTTAACAGTTAAATGGAGGTAATGAAGTGGGGAGTATAAGGGCGTACTCACACTAGGCTCTGTGATCCGGGCCCGGGCACGGTTGCCTGCCGAAGCACGGTTCGTTTGGCTAGTGTGAGCGCTCCAACCGTGCCCGGGCCCGGATCAGTTAACCGTGCTCGGGCCCGCTTTGAAGAGGTGGGCCAGGGCACGATTCATGTGGACTCGGGCACGGTTCGCTTCTAGTGTGAGCGCTATCCGTGCCTGGGCCCGCATGGTGCCTCGTCTGATTGGTTCATTTCGCTGGAACTCAAACATGACATCAGTGATGCGACGCTCACGTTAAACAGTCATAGCGGCAAAGCGATTAGCAGACAATCGTTGTGTTAAATTATCGATAAATCTGTGCTTGCACCGTGTTTCTGCACTCCAAAAATACAATAAAAAGAGAATCGTGAACTCTATAGTGTTGTGCGAGCGCACTTTTTTTCCAAATAAAGCGGCGTTGTGATGACGTAAGCGTGCTCGGGCCGGGTTGCTGAAGCGAGTGTGAGTGCAGGCCAGCGGGGGAGTGGGGAGGGGGGATAACCGGGCCCCAGCACGGAACGAGCAAACCGTGCCTAGTGTGAGTACGCCCTTAGCGGGGGAAGGGCGACTAAGCATTTCAGTTAGCAACTAAATCTTGAAGGAAAAATTTACTTAGTCTTGTATTGTATTTCTTTATGTTTTATGCTATTTTCATAAAACGTGTACCGTTTCAAAAGTAAGACATAAGTTCCCATACAGTTCCCAAACATTTCCATGGGGTGTGAAACTGCACGTAATTTAAGCTTGTTTAACCCCTTCCCACCCAATAAAAATACATGACATACACCCAGTACAAAATAATGTCTGACAGGAAAAGGAACATGCCATGAAGCAGGTGTATGAGTAATTACTCAGCTCCTGGTTTGCATGTGAGCTCAGATGTTCACTATTCTCTTCAGGTTCTTATCTCTGAAAAGGAAAGACTAGGTTGCGCTTTCCTTCAAGCTCCTTCCTGCCCTTAAACATGTAGCTGAAGATAAGAGCTTACCGGCTACAATGTCACTAAAAGTATGGCAACCCTAATAAACATTTTCATCTCTTTTTCCACACAGTGTGGTTAGGGGATCCTGTACATATTGAAAGCCTGTCAAAACCTCAGGGTCCAAAGACCACCATATCAGTTTCACATCTCCGTAATCTCTCTGCTGAGGCTGCCAAAAGCTTCACCTCCTCCAGCTTACCAGGGCTCACTCGGGCCATGGAGGTCAAGGTAGCTGTTAACCAGTCCTAAGAAGGCTTAGTAAAATAAACCACTTTTTGAAGTGGTACAGTAATGCAGTTAGTTGTACCAGCCTGTAGTAATTCATTTAATATATTCTCCTATAAATGCTCCTTGGGGCAGTCTCTGTATTCTGCATAAAAAAGGCAGGATTCTTCTTTCTTGTACATTTCTGAGTAGGGACCATTTAAAATTATGTGGCAGTAGACAAACAGAAGTCTAGATAACCATAATATTAAGATACATGTGATATTACATGACATTTAAACAACTTCACTTTGGCACTCTATTGCTTGGTATCTCAGGACATAGAAACACCAATACCTGGTCTATATTCTGTCTGGTTCTATATCCCACTGGTCTATATCCCACTGGTTCGTATTCCTATAAATAACGTGTCAGTAACACAATGGCTAATTTTGTCAAATACTGTACACTTTAGATTGAAAGTACAGAATGATTAGGCCAGCAGAACAATAAAACATGTAGCCACAGTATAAGCTCCTGTTTGCCAGTGTTTCCTTGAGTGAGCTACTGCTGCACTGCACAGGTTAGCAATCTAGCCTGCATGGTCTTACTACTTCTGTGTAAATGACCTTTGAATCCTCACCCATCTCCTGCAAACAAGAGCACAGCCTCAGTGTCCCTGCTTCTACATCCCACGATGGGGAGAGATAAGACTAAGACATTATCTTAGTATGTCAATGGATTACAATAATAGTGATGGTAAAAGTTGAATTACAATATAACTGGCTGAAGTGCTTTTGCTTAACTGTACCCTCTCAGTAGTGCAAATCATTTCCATAGTATACAACATGCACCTTCATTTCCGCATTTGCTCCATTTAGGCCATTTGAAAGTGTGGACCATGAGAAATGTAGCAGGGCCAGGCAGTCTGTATGAAGGAATGTTTCGCCCAGAGGCCATGGGTCACACAGTAGGACAACTGCCCAACTGAAAATAGGAGAGAAGGCAGGATTCAGTTCACATTAGTGATGTGCTGCGGTACATTTTTCTGGCATGCTGAGGAAAAGACAAGTGGTCCTACATTGCAGAGGTGAACGCAACTGAATGTTTCAAACCAGTAGAGAATCAATGGAGTCTCAATCAAAGAAGCTTAAATGAAGCTGTTAGTCAGTAGAGTTTCTTGCCTCATTTGTGTTATCTTAAGCTTGTCAATGGTTTATTTTAGAGGGTGATTAAGTATCTTTGCAAGCCTGTCTGGTTGTAGAGTCTGAAAAAGTGGTTAACACATGGTTAATAATTATTTTAAGCTGAGAGCACAGCTAGGAGAGTGATATACATTTCAGTGAGCTTAATGACATTAAAAAAATTATATTGTTGATGTATTGGAAAGGCAACACAGAGGAAGTGATCACTTGCTATCGGAAGTCAGAGGTCAGAACACAGGAAGTATTCAGTTCCTATTCAGAGTCAGTTTCTGGCACACGTGATCAGACTCATTACCCAGCCGGCATGGTGGGATCCACCACTAGCACAGGCTCAACACATGTCCCAGTCAATCACCTGCCTCCTCAGCAGATATAAAGCTCGCATCTCCTCTGTGAGACTATTCCGGCCAGTCAGGTTGATTGATGAGGAATCAAACTGACAGGGTCAAAAGGGAATTTGGCAGTGGCAGTTCTTTGTAGAATAAGAAAATAAATGTCACAAACAAAAAAAAAGGATCATGTAGAAATGTACAGAGGACTGTTAGAATGTGGTAGACCAAATAATAATATGTGTGTCTCAAAGGTACATAGGATGCATTTTGTGGGTCTTTGCAGCATTGAAGGCTGCCACAGAATGAATTTAAATCTCAGGTATGTGCTGCTTCACCATTACAGAGCAATCTACTTAGCCCATCTGTGCAAAATAGGAAATCCTTGTATACCAGTTCTAAGGTGAACTCTCCTGCCATGACTGAAGCCATAACTTTAAGACTCCTTAATATATTAATATCAATAAGGATTAGGGTCACCATTGGCCTTGGAATCAAGGAGATGGGAAATATCTTAACACAGCAGATGTCTCCATGAAAAGGTGCGTGGAACTTGGGCAGCCATGAAAGGCATTTAACTTCATCCTGATGTTTGTGAGTTTGTTTAAGAGTGTAGCATCATCATCATCTTAATGACCAGTATTTGCTCTCCACATGATGCTGTTGGAGAGCCTCAGATTCCTTGGCTGTTATGCTGCCATGTAGAGCAATCAGCAGACCTAATGACACGCCAGAGGTGCCTGCCTGCATCGTTAGAATTCGACACCATGTCCATCACTTGGCAACTGTCACTGCAGATTAAAGGCATTTATGAGTTTATCTCAAATTAATACAAGGTAATGTTGGGAAAATGTAGGGAAAAAGGTGAAATGTGACTCATTGGTCAGCATTATTTGTTCTCAGTGCAACCAAGTAAACAGGTTTTATTCTGTTTACAATAAGTCACTGTCTTTGTGCCTTGCATGCAAATTCTTCTCAAGCAGTTGAAGTTTAGTAGTTGTTTTGAACAAATGACCCTGCCTGTGAATTCCTCTTTTTCAACTTCCGCTTCCTACGTGCTATTTTTTGAGGCTGTTACATGACAAATGATGCAGTGTTATAGCATTTGATGTGGACTGTGACACAGTCTGTGGTGTGCAATGGTGTAGACAGGCACAGACTGACACAGATGAGAGTTCCAACTGTCTCGTGATGCTTTGATCACATGAAAATTCTTTCAATGTTTATTGTATGGCTGGGTAATGGATAAAAATAATTTATCAAACTTAATTAACCTATATCAAAAAGTAGGTGTTGGGGAGTCAAGAACATAGAATTAATGGATTGGCACGCCAGTGAGAAGCATCATGAAAGTGGATGAGAGAGGAGAAATGGTTCACATTAATGTTGACAGAAAAGCTTAAAAGGTAGCTGATTTTGGGTAAAATAAACTTGCTCCTTTTCTTGTTCTGTGTTGAGAAAATATGTTAATATTAACTTGTATATAAAGACACTAAGTTAAGGTATCCTAAAATCAAATTGTGATAAATCTAATATTGTATTTGTATGCCACAGTGATCCCAATATCATTGGTGACTGCCAGACCACTTTAACAGGTGACAGATACTGCAAATTTCCATTCGGTCTGGCACAATTCATCCATGCAGATATTTCTGTAGTTTTAAGTCCATGATCAGGTGATGTTTCTATGATTTTTTTTCTAACATGTGTGTTATGTTTTTATTTTCTGCCCCTTAAACTCACCCACATTTGACTTTTGTTAATATTTCTAAAAAGAGGAGTATATGCTTCTGTGAGAGACAGAGGGACAGAGCGTGAAATCCAGACTTTCTCTGAGCAAGTCCATATTGGTGTGAAAAGCTCTGTGAGGTGGTTTAGAGGAGGCCATTTCAAGGTCAATGGGGTCTCTATCTCTTTGTGTGGAGTCTTTGTGTTTCCTCTCTAGAGGGGCCCATGAGGTACGAAGCACATGGAAGGGAAATGCAGGAGGGAGATTTGCACAATTGTATGCTGCTAAACACCTACTTGGTATATTGTGGACAGCTAAGCACCTGTGTGAAGGTGTATTAGATCATCCTTTTGCACACTGCAAATGAACATGTACTCTTGTAGGTAGTTCCTGTTGATGCCCCAGCAGTTCATGGAAACATCACTTCCATTTCATCAGACACTACCTAAAGAATTCTTCCCCAGAGAAAACACTGAAATGTGGTGTGAAGGGATACGTGAGGACCAGGACTGGAAAAGATGGGCAATCTTGAGCTTTGTAATTGTTCAATATCATATTGTTTTGTCATATTTTCCATAATATGTGGAAATACTGACATCTAATGGTCATGAGTTGTTAGTGTAACACAAATGTATTGTTATTTATGGTCCACTACTACGATTGCAAGCAATTACAATTGTATTGTGTTAACCTATGTGAGAAGTCAAAAGATAATACGTTGAATTGCTTGAATTGCCTCATAGCTTTCAAATTTCACATATAGGTATGTAAGTTCCTCTTTCGTTTGTATAATTTTTTTGTGTTCTTTTCCTCATTCACTTCAGATCTGCCCAGTAAAGAGCCTTTTATGCTTGGGCCGCTATATACCCTGAGGAGTAAAATACTCTCACCACCCCAAACACACACATACACACATGCACACACATACGTGTGCAAGCAGAGCTAAGGCTCTGACCTTGAGTTGCCATGGCAACCTTGTGCTCCACATGAAACTTCACTTGAGTAAACAGGCATAGCTGTAGACACAGTCACGCACAGGCATGCAGACATGCACACTCACACACACACACACACACACACACACACACACACACACACACACACACACACACAACATGGGTCATACCACAATCTATATTCTAAAAATATGCTGATCACACTCAGTTAGTGGTTAAAGGTAACATATGCATCATATAGATGATGAAGTATCTTTAATATACTGGTAATTTCACCACTATTCACCAGAGACTCCCACATTTGTGGCACTAGTAACTTTCATATTCTGTCTCTGCTACAATAACCAGCTGGACTTAATTAAGGTATATTTCTCTCACCCATCAAAGGTTTAATCAAAACACAATTCTGTATATAACTGTTGTCAGACAGTTTCCAAGACAACTAGGATACAGAGGCATGTAACCAATGAACTACCTGTTAACATAAATACCTCTTTAAAAGGAATATTGTAATAATGTAATAAGAAAGTGTAATAAGAAAGTTAAAAGTGGCAGGATAAAGTGTGACTTGACAGAAAATGAGTATGAAAACACAGAGTATGAAAACGCAGAGTATGAAAACACAAAGTATGAAATCAAGGAGCATGGAAACATAGTGTACAAAATCGCAGAGTATGAAAACATAGAGTATAAAAATGCAGAGTATGAAAACAGAGTATGAAATGCATTTTGGCACTGTACGGTTGTTATTCTTGTCATTCTTCCTGCAGTTCATTTTCTGTCCATATTTTCTACTGAATTAACAAACGTATCAACTTCATGGAAAATTGATGGCAGACTTTGGAATATATTAAAGTAACTTTTATTACCACAGTAAAGAAGAGGAAATGGTGAATATAAACAGATACCTTTGTTAACTTTCAGCCTTCACTTTGTGTTGTTTATTCCAAACATAAACATGCACATCACATTTCACTGACTGTTGGAGTACTGAGAATCTCTGATTGGGCTTTCACATATTCCAGTGGGCCAATCACTCAAGCGCTACCAAACCCCAGTCAATCTTTTAGAACTGCACTGAAGTTTTCTCATGTGCAGGATGTACTGTTGCAACTGCAAGAACTAGAAAAATTAAATTAAGCCCACTGAATAAATCTAAACTAGCCCACAGAAAGGCTCATACTATGTAGGGGGCTTCATGTTCTGTAAGTTTCTGACAGTATAAACATTTGCCTTGTTATATTTTTAATGATATAATAATCTGTATTTGCAAGAGTTACTGGCTTTAGAAAGTGTAGTCACTGAGATCATGTGTAAATTACATACACATTTTGTTGGAGATAAGTTTTCATTGTGTAAATGTTTTAATCCACATTTTTGTTTTGGCATGGGATTTCTGACATTGAACATTATAAAGAGGTTTTCATCTGATATGACAATCAATAGAATGCTATAGAGTTTAGAGTTTAAAGAAAATAAAAAGTTGTGCAAATTCTATCTGTGTAACAATGTATAAATAGACATTTTAATTGCCAGTGTTCATGAGAGTTTATATTTCAATTTCTTAGTTAAGTAGTTTGACTGTATGAGGGCGGATGGTGACAGTGCAGTTGCTATGGTTTCTCCTTGTCATATACCTCGTAGGCAGAAGAGGGACGGTAAGTTCGACTTGCTGAAACTCCACCGAGATTGCACCAAGATGCAGGTTTCATATATCAAGCACACCTCACCTCCTTTCAATAAGTCCCTCACATATTGCTTGTCTGACTATTTGATTCTGTTTGATGTCTCCTGTTGATCTGTTTTTCTTTGCTGTCTTTTTGGTGTGGAGACCACCTGCTGGTTGGTGCTTGGTTGTGTTCTCAAATTTTCAATTTGACGGGCTATCTTGCCTCTCTCTTTCTCGGTTTCTCTCTCTCTCATACACACACAATCTTTTTCACACACACACACACACACACAAACTAATAGTTCATTGGTTTGGTTTTCGCACCTTTACTCAATAAGCTATCAGTTGCCTCAGTCCGTATCTGCACCGCAGCAGATAGAAGACTGCCAAGACCTCTTTGTCTTGCTGGGGCCACACATGTCATCTTCCTTCACTTTCAAACTCCTGAACCATTTTGAAAT
Organism: Brachyhypopomus gauderio; assembly: GCF_052324685.1. NCBI lineage: Eukaryota > Metazoa > Chordata > Actinopteri > Gymnotiformes > Hypopomidae > Brachyhypopomus > Brachyhypopomus gauderio. The sequence continues at coordinate 29,773,082 of NC_135214.1, read as the reverse complement.
CTTTTTGATTGAATAACCTGGCTGTTCGCGACAACGGTAGTGGTTTTGGGCAATATGGCCATAAGATGGCCAAAGAGCTGACCCCAGTACCCCCCTCCCCGGCCCATTCTGTCAGACAGCATCCCCGTGTCCGCTACCCCTGCCCAGGAGAGGGATCGTGTCCTGCAGCCCACGGTCTGCGTGTCCGTTTCTGAACTGGACCGAGGGGAGCCAGTGGCTATGCAACACGCCAAAGTTTTTTTCCCCTTCAGCATGTGAACGAAGGTAAAGTGCCGTGTGTTGGAGCAGCGTGTGCTCAGGAAACGTGAGGGAACACAATGCGGATTCAGGTCCGCGGTGGCTTTCTTTTGTGCTCTCTTTATGATTAACCAGACCCGTCGGCCCGCGGCTTCTTCCCCCCCAACCCCCTACACCCCCCCCCCCACCCCTTTCGCTGGTCGTTTCCTGTTACTTGGTTACCGGTTGCTGCGGACCGCTTGGGCCGACCGCGTTGCCATGACTACCGTGCTCATTCTGTCGTCTCCTGGCTGCCTCTTGGCTCCCCTGTCCTGACATCTCCCTCCCCACCCCCAACCCCATCCACACACCCCCAACCCCCATCCACCCACCCACCAGCCCGCCCCTTTGGCCCCGCCCCACACCGATGTCCCGCGAGGCTGTGTGTGTGTGTGTGTGTGTGTGTGTGTGTGTGTGTGTGTGTGTGTGTGTGTGTGTGTGTGCGTGCGTGCGTGTGTTTGTGCGTGTGCTCCCCCTCCCCCTATTCACTCCCTTCTACCGACCGCCCCAGACCAGCAATTTAACACCTGCTGAACGATTCCTGCTTTACTCACAGACAAGAAAACAGGAATTCATTTACTATTCTGACTTTTTCAGCTAACTTTTGCATATGTGCATATGAAATACAGACATGTTCAAAAATGACTTTGCGTGCCTTCACAAGTAACTGGTAATCTATATTACATAGTAGTGCTGTATTATGTAGTGAGCTATATATAAGCCTTTTGCACCCTAAAGTGTTCCCTTTAACTGTTTAACTTTAATATAGTAACTTGATTTATGCCATGTATAAAAATTTACTTAAATGTTTACTTAACCTGTAAATATTTAAATATTTATAAGTCCTGGAAAATTAGACAAAATTACGTAGATTAATTCTGTCACATGTGGATTTTGCCTCCATGGGCTGAACAAAAGCACCCTGCAGTGAGACGGGACAGAGCTTAAGTGCAGTTCTCTGGACAGAACTATAGGTGGCAGCAGTCAATAGGTCATCAGTTTCCATATCATTAGTCATCTTCCAGAAAAACGTCACTGTCCTGCCATCCACATTCAAACTTCATCTGATTCATTCTTCCATATTGCCCCCCTGCTGTGTGTGCGCGTGTGCCTGCATGTGTGCGTGTGTGTTTGATTCTCTGATTAACCCTGTCCAGCTCTTGAATATAAGCTTAGTAAAGGGGTAAAGGGAGTTTTGAACAAGACAAACACAGGGGACACGGTGCAGAAATCTTTTGCATTCCACTCTGTAATCCACTTCAACTTAACAGAGCTTAAAAAAAATACTTTTCATATCTTCATCTTCCACGTGCATTCACAGTCGTAGCCCATCAAGCGGAGCTTCTTACAGGTAATCCAGCCTGAGACGTCACAAATTCTCCCTTTGACACTAATCACCTTGGCTATGGCAGCAAGCATGCCACCACAGCACCCAGTCACGTGACCCTGCGTGGAGATGGAGGGGGAAGATTGCCCCTCCAACCTCCACCCCACACACTTACCGCTTGATGTGACGGAGACGATGGTTGAGGTTGTGCTGCCGCTGGGGGAGGGGGCGTTTAATTAGGAAGCGAGGGGCTCATTAACTGCACAGAACTGAAACCTCTCCAAACGACCCCCTCCTCAGTCCACCCACCCCCACCCCACTCCCACCCAACCCCCCGATCCCAGCAGATGATCCTGATGCAGTTCTGGGCCATGGGGAGGTCGAGCAGCAGCCTGAAGAGCAGAGGTCAAAGGCTCCTGTAATGGACAAATGAATGATGTTGCGTCATATTCATCCAATAGTCATTGCTGAACATGTCAAGCATGTACCTTTGAATGTTGTGTGTGTGTGTATGTGTGTGTGTGTGTGTGTATGTGTGTGTGTGTGTGTGTGTGTGTGTGTGTGTGTGTGTGTGTGTGTGTGCGTGTGTATGTGTGCGTGTGTATGTGTGTGTTTGTGTGTGTGTGTGTGATCACACTTGAAAAGAAAGTATCACACATACAAGGGGACATATTGTCCTGCTACGAGGGTTTATTGCACTAGCTTGCACCGTTTACACAGTTGTGTTATTTTTACATTATATCATTATATATATGTATATATAGCATCATATACTCTCCTCTGTGAATTGCAGACAAAGCTATGGAAATGGAAGAGAGGGAAAATAGTGGGAGGTATTAAAAGGGTCCAATACTTGAAACATATACACGCCAGAAAAAAGAGTAGCTTAGACAGGAAGTGTGATGTGGAAGTCTACGTAATACTACGGACAGTTTGGAGCTAATGCTCAGCTCTGGATATCCCCCACGCCATAACACCCCCTCTCTCCAAAACAGCCCTCCCCTCTCCAGAACTGCCCCCCACTCCCTAGCAGCACCCCTTTCCAGAGATACCCCCTCTCCAGAACAGCCCTACTCTTCAGAACTGCCCTCCTCTACAGTTCAGCACTACATGTACGCGTCTGAACGGAGGTTCGGGACGTGCTTTGGGGAAAGCAGCTATCGGAAAAAGCCAAAAGCACCGCTGACGTGTACGTGTGTAGCCAGAACAAACGGAACTGAAGGAAGGAGACGCCAAACAAAAGAGACGATCTCCTTCACCGGCAGCACTGGTGCTGCTCCCTGAGGATGTGGTGCGATCGTTCTGGGGTAAGCTGGGTGCTGAGCCCACTCAGCCTGCACAGAACTAATCCTCTAATAGCAGATTTAGTCCCCCCACCCCAACAAAAAAATAAAAGGAAAGCAATAGACCAAACAAACAACCAAAAAAAAAAACGGCCTCATAAAAGGCATTCAACACCCCCCACCCCCCAGTCCAATGCTCAGTCAAAATGATGAAACTCAGGAAATACCCTGAACAAAGGGGCCACGACTCGAACACATTGACCGGAAGACCACTCTCAACCAACTTGTTGCATCACTGGTGCATGCAAACCCACAGAAAAGAATTTGCAGTGTTTTGGATCAAAACGACTAGCAGGTCAGTGTGGGTGTGAATATTTTCCCATGAGCCCAGATCCAATGATGCTGAGTGAATTAAGTTAGCAGCCCTGGAAGCAGGCTTGTGGGGCTAGCATAGTGCTGCAACTTTCAGAGCATCCTTTCATCTTTCATCTATAGGATGCAGTAATATATGCTATATGTTCTAGCACGTATCCCTGGCATTGGGAGAGGACTGCAGAGAGCCGGAGAGGCGTAGCAGTGGAGTCGGGCTGGGGCACATCCGGACTGTCCTGCTATGCCTTCCCCTCCACTGGAGCCGGAGCAGAGCTGCTGTCATAGCAACAGCAGCCGACATCACCAGCAGTCCCAGCATGGTCCTCGACACAGCCCCGGAGTGCTCGCACTGCACAGAGCACAGAAAGCTCAATCACACCCCCCCCCCACCCACCGCAGGACACGATCTCTCTCTCTCTCTCTCACACACACACACACACACACACAATAAAACAATAATACCTTAACCTTAACCACAAAATTCAAGAAAAATGCACAAAGAACATGGACAAACAAAATAGAGGTTTTGCAGAACATAAGCAGCACAGACATACATCAAGCCCTTTGGGCAGAGACTGCAGAGGCGCACACACACACACACACACACACACACACACACACACACACATCCCTTGGTACTTACTACACACAATGGAACACAGGCAGTCGAAGAAAAACTCCCATATAATTTCTGAAAGTATGGCACAACAAAGAAGGTGTTACAAGTGAAATGCAGGAAACTGCACTGTATAACATTTCCCATGCATGCCATAAATGTCCCTGTTCTGCTAGCAGTGATTACTGCCTTTACTAACAGGTGAGAACCACGAGGACAAGCAAGCAATGAATCAAACAGATCACCGTGAACAAAGTGCATAAATGTTTAAACAAGGATTGCCCTACGTATGAGGCATAAAAAGCTGTGAACTTTTTTACTGCTGCAAAGAATTTAATCATTTAGCGTCCAGTAATTGGCCTAACATAATGATGGGACATTTAAATAAAACTCTCGAAAGATATAAGCTATGCTCATATCTGCACCATTTCCCCTTCAGAACACACTTCTTCTTTTGTATGTTTTGTTTTCTTCCTTTTTCCTGAATTCTCATATGTTTAGGAACATGTTTATATTCTGAGCTTTATAAAGCTAAAAAATGAGATGGAATAGGTGAGACTGAGTGCCAGCTCAGAGAGCTCCCTTTGTATGGAACAAATAAACAGTTTATCCATTTTTACCATGTATCTTTAAAAAATGTAAGTAAAAGGCTTACAGGTTAGGAATTCCCAACCCATTGCTTACAAATTCTCTTAACACGTCAAAAACACAAGCAAGTGCCCGGACCCCAAATTTGAATCGAACGCTTTTTATACCCTGATTGCGACACTGCCTGTTCGCTTTGTAACTATGCGCAGAAGACTCCACTTCCTCAAAAAAAAAAAAAATGTCCGCCCTCACCGTGCTCGTCCTGTTACTTTAATGTTGCGTTTTTTGACAAATTGTGACAAATAAATTCTGGGCTTTATTTCTGCAGTCAATAATGATTTAGGTCGTTTTTATGCGCTATGAGGCACGCTTCATGGTGCACGCGCAGGTCCGATTCAAACAGGTGGATATACTGGGACAATCCAGAGTAACGCTTTTCAATGTACAGCCGATTTATCAAAAGAGCAGGGTTTGCTTTTTTTACACAAGGCTATCTCAGACCACGTAGCGTTAGTTAAATAGACGCTTCTTTGTGCATTACTAATTCCGGATCGTCCAGCATCCCAATAAAGAGTCTTGACTCGTCAGTTTTGGAAGTGGGTCGTTAAAGCCAGATGGGCAATCCTATTCTCTTTATCATTCCCTTTCCTTTCCTTTGTTGTTTGGTTTCACTGAATCGCCCTACGGGTTTTTCCCACTCATATTGGTCCTCGGTCAGGAGACCGTTTACGCACAGGTGGGAGATACCCGTTTGGTAGGACGGCCCCCTCTCTCAGTTCCTCAGCGGATGATGTGTGCGAGTGACATTTGCCGTTGCGGTTTGGGACAGTAGGCGAGGCATCTCTGCAAACAGGTGTGCGGCTTCCCGAAACACGCACACGCGGCATTTTGTAGCTTGTTTGGAGAGGTGGAAATTCGGTCCGGTGTCGAGCAAATCATCCTCTTAGCGGGACAGGGAGAGGAGGGGGTGTCTACTGTCATTTCAGTTGCAGGCGATATAGTTAGGCTGTATTTTATCTTTTAGGACAGGATCGCGGCTTACAAAGAGGAAGCTATGGCAACTAAGAAACCATGCACGGATTTAACTAAAAGGAGCCGAAGTCCTGTCGTGTTGGAGGCGGAGATGTTTAGCGAATTTCAGGAGTGGTGTCTCCGGACATATGGTGACTCGGGTAAAACAAAGACCGTCACCCGGAGAAAATACAACAAAATAATGCAGACCCTTTTACAGAACGACGAGTCGGACGGTGTCTATGTCGACAACAGCCACATCAACGCCAAATTCAAATTCTGGGTGAAATCAAAAGGTTTCCAGGTCGGGAGCAACATTCTGGGCGAGCACAACAAGAAAGGCACATCGGGGAAGCCCGTGCTGTACGTCCCGGTCAAGTCAACGGTAAAGTGCTTTTTCTTTCAACTGACAGTTGTTAGTGCGGTGTGCGAACACCCTGGGCGAGTTGTCTGTCTGTGCTTGTGAAACCTAAACTATCAGTCAAGCATCTTATGATCCGACCACACATAAAGGTAGCATATGTCCTTGTGCGCAACTTTTAAGTCGTTTGCCTCTCCTTCACCGACATATGACCGACCACCACATCCCTTGCATCCACCGGGCAGAACAGTCTTACTCTGAGACCCAGCTACCATAGCAACGCTGTGTAGTAATGGTACCCAAGACACACGGTGCCTGTCGAATGAGCATCACGTCGTCCTGCCAACGGGATGGTATATAAATTGAGAACGTAGCCCTTTCTCCACCGACTGGCATCGTAACGGTGCTGAGTGAGACATCCGATTTTATGTGATGCCTTCTCCATATCTAGACCACTGGTTCGTGACAGAAGCTGGACAATTTATTCGCGGTCGGGGGCGCGCGGGTGGTGAGCTTTGCGTTCCCAGTTGTTGGGAATGCCGGAGTGCACACGAGCGCGCGTGCGGCTGGAAAACGTGAGAAATAAACATTATATGATGGCAGCGTTGATTAAAAACACCAGATACATTAATAATTATATGGAACATCTGTGTTTATTTAGCTAATGTCTCGACTATAACTATTAGGGACCATTCGAGGGTCGCTTGCACCTTCTGTGGGCACGTCAGACCCCGTTGTCTAGACTGAGATATCCTTATTCAAAATATTACACTAACCTCTTTCAGACATTACAGTGCTTGTTCATTGTAACAGAACAGTATTGTTGCGCACGAAACGAAGTGCCTATTTGAAAATCATATTCTACATGGTCCTTTTTGTAGCAAGAGATACCACATGCATTGTCCTGTGTAAGATGAGGGCGGAGCGGACGGTTGGCACTCGTTGCTCTGGTAACCTACCTGTTCTGCTCTACATGTCTCGCGGGGCGGGTTTTTTTCTTACCATCCCAGGACTACGATAGAACTTAGCTTCTTCTTCTTTTTGAGAAATTTGGCAAATAACAATTTCTAAGTGAATTATCATGCACACGAATGTGCGAAAGTAAACAATTTAAACTCATTTCTCAGGTTTAAATTGCTGCTTGTTCCTGATTGCTCACATCCTAAACAGGTAGAGATGCACTGATGTCATTCATTTAATAACAATAATAGCAACAAAACTGTGTAAACAACAACAACAACAATAATAATAATAACCATTTATGATCTATCTGTTGTGTAAATTATTCATTAATGTAAGTACTAGCCATGAAATGGGTTGGTTTTGCTTTTAACATGTAACTTCCAATAAAATGATACATTATTAGATATATTAGCCTTCTAAATTAAGATAATTAGCCAACTATCTCCTTTGAAGCCATCAGGGACCTACACCACCCACAGTGAACAATGCCAAACTGTCTCCCTCTGTGGTCTGGAGTGTCAGGAACAGCCACCATTTTGTGAAGTGCCCTGAGGAGCATCCAGTAACAGACCTCTGCCTGCCAAGCAGGTGGGACCAACTCCCCTGACACACCCCTGTCTGAAAAAAACAAACACGATAGGAACAATAAAGACAAAAACTACTGTTAAATGACCAGTGTTAAAGAGAGAAAAAATATAATGTTTTATCAAGAAGGTTAAATGATAAATGGTTTTGTTGTTTATCATTCAAAGTGCTTTTTAGAAAGAAATAACAACCAAATGTGGGTGAGTGAAGCCCTTTTGTTCACTTTGTGTAAAAAATCTGCTGTCATTTCTCTTTCTCTTCAGGAAAATAAGCAAAACTATGTAAGCGTAGATAAATCCTTGTTAGCAGATAATTGCTACGCGACCATTTGACAGTTCCTAAGAGAGGCAGCTCCAGACGGGATTTTAATTTCTAAGACTGTTAGGAGAAATGAGGCATAATCTGAACATAGAAACATGTATTACAACTTAACCCCCACACAGATGAGCTTTGACCTGCCCAGAGGATGCAGCGTCTGGCCACACTAAGTGACTGTGACCACATTTCCCCAAACCACAGATTATTCCCAAACCACAAACCAGCGATCCCGGCCACACTCAACCATGTGGTCCAAAAGGGAGCACTTTGATAAGGAAGCATGACTGATTCATAATCAATGTCTTACTGATGTGAACCAGTGTGCAAAGATAGCGCTCACACAAACATTTTCCCCACCCTTGCCAGTAGGTATGAATGACTGTATGACTGTATACCAATATCCCAGGCACATAAACCCATAAAATAGACGCGCAGGCGGCCTTGTGCTTTTTGTCTTCGTTTGCTCGCTGCCCCGGCCTCCGCGGGCACATCCAGATCAGAGGAGAATGCGTTGATCTGATTGCTGTGTACACTACTGTCATTCACCGGCATTATTTCAGCACCGCTGAGACCTCCTTAATGCCCCGATTTGTTTAACAGTTCATCAATCATTCCGTCCCTGCCCGCCATTGGCCCACGTGACAGGGTATAATACAGCTTCCTGTCAGAGGATGATGCATAAGCTACATCTCAGCCATGAAAAGCTACCGTCAGTCTCACAGAAGAGTAAGTTTGTCAAATTTGGGAAGGGGGGAGTTGAGAGTTACAGACAGTCACAATGGCCGTACAATTACAAGGGCTCAAGTGGAGATAATAACCAGCAAACTATACAATACGGCATGAAACCGCATTGACATATGGTATCAAAATAATCCCTCCCAAAACACCATCCCAACAGAAACATGAATCAGAAAACACATGATTCATTCCATTTCCTTTCATGCCACATGACAAGGCAGCGATGGGTTAGTCCAGCAGTACGCCCACAGGGTTGCACTGGTAGTGAACCAAGAGAGGGCATGAGTGAAGTAACTTCCTCTATCACAGCCTTGTGTGGGGCCTACAAGTTCCTCGCCAGTCAACGTGACCGGCAGGAGTCAACACTAGGCGGTCCTAGAGGAAGTTAAGCCGTCCATGCAGAGAAGGTTTGTTCACCTCACTTTTATTAGCTTCTTAATGACTGGAACAGTAGGGGAATCCCCTCCCCACACCAGCACAGTGTGAGCAAATTAAAACACTGCAAACAAAGAGAGAACAGCAAACAGAACCAAATAACTGCAAAGCTTTAGGGAACTAGATTAAGTTACAATTATAAGATACAGGGATGGGGTTTTAGGAAGAACCCCAACAATACCCCCTCCCATCACCCCCCCCCTCCCCCCACCCTTGTGGTGTGAAGGTATCCTGTGTTTTTAAAAGCAGAGTTTTTGTTGATAATGTAGGATCACCGTTATTCTTGACATATTTTGATTCTGTATATATCCCTGAGTAACATCTATCTAGTTTGTATTCACTATCAGTGCAGATAAGGGTGTGAGAATGTGTGTACGTGTTTCCTGTTTCTGCTGTCAACAGTGGCAAAATGAAATGACACAAACACACACTGTGTTTAGGCCGAGTACGGCAGACTCTCTCTCTCTCTCGCTCTCTCTCTCTCTATCTCTCCCCCTTCTCTCTCTCTTTCAGTCTCTCCCTCTATGTCTCTTTACCCTTCTTATCTCCACATCTCCACACAGCACGTAAACATGTAAGTGCAAAACTGACTTATCCAGCAAGACTAACCCCTGATCACCCTCCCTGCCTCAACCGTCTCTCGAACCCCCCCCAAAGTGTTCTACTTCCCCTCGCTGCTGTCAGCATGTAAACCCTGCCCCTCCCCCTCCTTCTCTGCCGCTCTGGGTTCAAGGGCTGTGGGCCCGCCATGGTTTCAGCTGTAGCGCCAACGTAGTGTGGCACGCAGGCCCCCTCAGATGCAGCTGGCTCCCTGGGTGTGCCAAGTTTCACCACACAGGAGGTGCGGGGGTGGTGGAGGGCGGGAGTGGGGGTGGGGGTGGGGGTGGGGGAGGTGTAGGGGTGAAGGGGCCAGCTCTGACAGCACGGAGAGGACCGCTAAGGAACAGAAAGAAAGCTGGTTAAGGGTTGGAGAGGACTGGGGGGGGGGGGGGGGGGGGTGTTTGTGATGAGGCCAGAGGTTTAGAAACAGGAGAGGAAGTGAGAGAAAACCAGTGAGATGGAGAGACGAGGGAGGCTGGTCTCATGTGGAGTTCGTAAGAGAAGATAACAGGAGAAGAGTTGCTGCAGGTGGCATGAAGGAGGTCCTAGCAAGAGATCCGAGCTGAAACATTGACTTCAGTCTGTCTTCTTCAACCCGGCCATGATCTGCCTGAGTAGATTACACTTCAAGTAGACCGGAAAAGGCCCTGATCCCTCAATAAAATCAGTAAAGGTCTTTTTCAGAGTGTCACCAGCCTTGTACATGGGCGATCTCTAAAAGTGCTACTGGATGCACTTGTGAGGCGCCATGTTCCTTCACAACTCCAAGATTTCCTGCGGCCTTATTTCCTCCTCTCTCTTTGTCCTTCTTTTGAACACTCAATTTTTCTCTCTGCTTCAGTCTTCTCGTTTCATCAGGATTTTATTGTATTGCTCTCTCTCTCTCTCTTTCTCTCTCTCTCTCTCTCTCTCTGTCTCTCTTTCTCTTTCCCTGGCACTGGGACTGTTGGGAAGGCTCAGTCTCCAGTGTGGTGTTGCAACCTCGTTTATCTCTCATTATGCCCTGATTAGAACACTGAGAGGAAAAGCGTGCACAGTCGTGTACATGCATGTGTGCGCGCATACACACATGCACGCACACACAGGTGCACGTTCGCACGCACACACACACATACACACACACATACACACACACACACACACACACACACACACACACACACCCCATTCGCCCATGGCACGTATAATCCAACACTTTGTTCCGTCTATACACAGCTCAACATACAGCCTATGGATAAATCTCTGCGCCTACCACAGTCCTACGCGAACACAGGCGCTATCAACATGCACACTTTCACTTGGACCGCGAGATACTCTACATGGCAGGATGCTCCAACAATAGCGATCCACATATAAGCAGGTGTCCGCTATGAGCCACGATCATCTCCTGGATTCTCCCATACGAGGGTGACAACCGGGGAGACTGCAGTCACTCACTGTTGGCACCTCTCTAGCTGTTAACACCCCATCACCCGTTCACTCACTCACTAACTCTTCCCATCCACCTCTCATCTCCTCCACCAATTCTTATGAAGAACCGATAAAAACTGTAAACACTCTGTTAGGGCCTTTTTATCAGGGGGGTGGGGATGTGTGTGGGGGGGGTGAAGGTGCTGAAAGATTTTAAGTGAGGAAAATGATGGCTTTCAGTTTCCATGCCAACGGAAACAGAAATATCCTCTGTGTGTGTGTGTGTGTGTCCATGTGTATGTCCTTGTGTGAGTGTGTGTGTGAGTGTGTGTGTGTGTGTGTGTGTGTGTGTGTGTGTGTGTGTCCATGTGTATGTCCTTGTGTGAGTGTGTGTGTGAGTGTGTGTGTGTGTGTGTGTATGTGAGTATAAGTGTGAGTGTGTGTGTGTGAGTGTGTGTGTATCTTGAAACACTAGTGTTGTGTTAGTGATGTGCTGCCTCATAACACTGGCCCATGGCAATAGGACGCCAACTTGCCAAATGTACAAAACTACAATAACCTAATTAAGATTTTAATGAAATTTAATTTAAAGATTATCAGAAATCTGTCTGACAGTAAATTCATAGCATGTTGCTTTAGTGACTTTTTGAAAGTGTTAAGCCTCTTTGTACTGATGTGGCTCTAGTCAAACACCTCAAGCAAAGACTTAAACACTCACACTGTCTTAAAGAAGCAACATCAAAGAACACAGTTAATTCCATTCAAACACTTTATATCAAATACTTAAGTAGTGCTTATCCAGTTTCAGTGGGAAGATCACATAGGACATCAAGAGCGTGACTTTCCAATATACACTTTATCAATGTTCCTATAGATTAATTGGGTAAAGCAAATGACAGTGTATCCTAAATGACTTTGTGTCCATGGTGAGAAGGAACCCAAGTAAACCAGTGTGAAGAGGAAGAGGCATGTCAGCTTCGGGACCAGGCACAGCACGCTAGGGCTGCCCCAGAATATGCCTGTCTGCTAGGGAACATTAATGTCATTATTGGTGAGGATATCATACACCTTTTTCACAGAATCTTTTTTTCTTTTTTTCCCACTCACTGATGCTTCTCTAACCCTGGTGGATAAAACACTGTCGAGCATTTTTAACAGATGGTTGGCCAGAATAGCAGTCTGAAGCCAGAGCTGCTTCCCTCCAGGGCTCAGGGTTCCAGTCCTGCAAATGCAAAACACACAGGAACAGCTATAGCTCTTCCACAGGGCTGTGACCCCCCCCCCAGATACATGCTCTGAACTGAAACTGTAACTAAATGCTCTTAAAGTCCGTTATTAGCACGAGTAGTGACAAACCTCAAAAAAGGAAGGAATTTAATTACGACAAGTGTTTAATTAGCGTGTATATTTGCAGAGAGAAAGCTGGGATCAAACACTAGGCCTCTGTAGTCTACCCAACCCTGATACTCACAACTTCACTAGTGGTCCCTACATTTACCAGTCATTTGCATTAATGCTAACAGTTTTGCATGGTGCATTTGCCACAGGCCAACTTTGTAAGCTTTATATGTGGTTGTCTGCAAGCCAGTACCTGGCCAGACACATGTGATGGACAGATGCTAAAAGACCTCAACCAAGCCACCGTTTTCGCTGCTGGCACTGAGGGAAGTGAGGCAATCTAACTGCTGCGTCACACACACACACACACACACACACTCTGGTGCGGACACACACAGGCACGGCCTGCTCCACCCATGGCCTGCTCCACCCACTTCGGTCTTCTCTTTCATAAGTGAGAGGTCTCCTCCATGCGGAGGTTGTTTGTTTCAGACCTGTAGATCTGATAAAGGAGGACATCCCTCCTCTCCTCTCCTTGTCTGTATTTTACTCTCCTCTTATGTCCTGTCCGGTCCTGTCATGTCCTGTCCTGTCTCGTCCCATCTCGACTTTTGTGCATTCTGAAGACTGGACCCGATGGTGCCAGCAGTGGTCAGCAAGTGGTTAGTCATTGTGTGAATGTGAACAAGAGACACCAGGCCTAAGAAAGTATCTGTGCTGAGTAGGTGTGGGAGGGTGAATAGCACAATGTGCTATTTAAGGTGCGTGTCATGTCTTGTATGTGGTCAATTTGTTGAGTGTGTGTGCATTGGTGCATGTGTGTGTGTGTGTGTGTGTGTGTGTGTGTGTATGTGTGTGTGTGTGTGTGTGTGTGTGTGTGTGTGTATGTGTGTGTGTGTGTGTGTGTGTGTGTGTGTGTGTGTGTGTGTGTGTGTGTGAGTGTGTGAGTTGGCTGCATCATGTTTGTTTGATTTCCTGCTGAGCTGAGCCATAATATGTGTGCTTCTGCATATTTATCAATGAGTGTGTCTTGGGACTTTCTTCCTGTATATGTGGTTGGTAGAAACTTTTTTGGCATTTGGTGTGTGTGTGTGTGTGTGTGTGTGTGTGTATGTATGTGTGTCTGCATGTGTGTCTTTGTGCCATGCATGTGTTCGTGTGTGTGTGCACGTGTGTGTGTGTGTGATATGTGTGTGAGTGTGTGTCTGTGTGTGCGTCTGTTTGTGTGCACATGTGTGTGTGTGTGCATGTTTGTGTGTGTGTATGTGTGTGTGTGTGTATGTGTGTGCGTGTGTATGTGTGTGCGTGTGTTTGTGTGTGCTTGTGGGTGTGGATCTGTGTGTGTGTATGCATGTGTCTGTGTTTGTGTGTGTGTGTATGTGTGCGAATGTGTGTGTGTGTGCGTGCGCGTGTGTATGCAGGTGTGTGTGTGTGTATGTCTGTGTGTGCATCTGTGTCCACGTGTGTGTGTGTCCGTGTGCGTGTCCGTGTGCATGTGTGTCCGTGTGTGTGTGTGTGTCTGTGTGTGCGTCTGTGTCCGCGTGTGTGTGTCCGTGTGTGTGTGTGTCCGTGTGTGTGTGTGCGTGTGTGTGTGTGTGTGCGTGTGTGTGTGTGCGTGTGTGTGTGTGTGTGTGTGTGTATGTGTGTGTGTGTGTGCGTGCTGGGAGAGGGTCGCTGATGGTGCTGCTCTGGTTTTCCTCCCCTCGGCACCCTCTCTCTGTTGCCATGGAGAGACAGTTCTTTTCTCCCATAGGAGCAGAAATTAACACCATTTTTAACTGGCTCCAGGGCCTCCCCCCTGCGAGAGTGAGAGATAGCGAGAGAAAGAAAGAGAGAGAGAACTCTGCTCCAAATCCACAACCCCAAACACACACTGAATACACACGGAGGCTTGCATGTGCACACCTACACAGATTACCACATACACATCACACTGCCAGCTTTGGTCAGACTCTGAGTGGATCAGAGAGAGAGAGAGAGAGAGAGAGAGAGAGAGAGAGAGAGAGAGAGAGGGGGGGGGGAATAAAAGCCTTCTCCATCTATCCATCTCTATTCTGGGAGGATGCTGCAGTGGGACAAAAGAGAGTCTCACTCCCCCTTTACCATTCCTACCCCCATACCCCTCTATCTCTCTCTCTCTCTCTCTCTCTCTCTCTCTCTCTCTTTCCCTCTCCCCCGTCTCTCTGTGTATAATTAGCCGCTGCAATCTCTCATTAGCGTTGTGGGGCCTGTCTGTCTCTCTGTCTGTCTGTCCCCCCTGCAATTACTCCACGGCACCCAAGGCCACAGGACCCAAGCGGCATCGCCGTGGCACGTGCTATTAACGTCGCCGAGACGGAGACCGATTGAGGCGGACGGCAAACAAACGAACGGCGAGTCATTAACATGCGCTGCCGCTTGTGTTTGGCTGCGGTGGAGGCGCTCTCTCTCGTGGGTGGTCCTACTCCTGTTGGCGATTTCCACAGAACCGCTGTGGTCTGCGCGACGCATAGCCACGCACGCTCGGATAGCCGCATGTATTCACGACGCAATATTTGCGGTGGCGACGCATCGTTAAGATGATCTTAATTGACAGCGAGGACGAGTGTTGCAATACGACGATGCAGGATGATGACGGCGAGGGGAAAGGTGACAAGCCAGGAAGCGCGCAGGGCCGTGGCTGTGATAACGATCACGTGTGTTCGAGCAAAATGAAGACTGTGATAGGGACACGGAGAAGCAGTAAAGTCAGAGGGAGGAGGGACCTGAGAGTTTGGGATGGGAGCTCTGTGTGTGTGTGTGTGTGTGTGTGTGTGTGTGTGTGTGTGTGTGTGTGTGTGTGTGAGAGAGAGAGAGAGAGAGAGAGAAGGAAAACAATATAGAGCTGGGGCATTAGATGGATACCGAAGAGGGTTGGACGTGAGAGAGAGAGGGACAGAGAGAGAGGGACAGAGAGAGAAGGACGGAGAGAGAGAAAAGAGATGGAGAGAGGAGAGAGGGAGGAAGAAAGAGAGAGAGAGGGAGGGAGATAGTGAAGGAGAGAGAGGCATAATGTGGATTTAATGAAGGGGCTCTATGAACTAACACAGAGGGAGGAGGGGAAGCAGAGGACAGATAGAAGGGATGGAAAGAAGAAAGAGAAGCCAAAAGACCCCCCCCCCACACTGACCCCCCCCCCCCCCCCCCCATCCCCGTCACCCCCTCCCACACATGGACACACATGGAGGTTTTCCATGTTGTCCCATTTCCCTTATGATTAGTTGACTAGGGGATGATGGGAGTTTAAAAGGTGACTTGTTATCATGTTTGCAATGAAGTCGTCTAAATTCTGTACTGAAACTAGTACTGAAACTAGCTGTTTTGTCACCCCCCCCCCCACACACACAAACACACCTGCTCCAACCTGCCAAGATAATTCTTACAGCTTGTTGTAATACTGTACACTCACACTGCCATTGTTCATATGTGCATCCAAAGTTATGCTAATTCTGTGCCATTAACAGTATGAGTGTGAAGGGTGAAGTGGAGGCTATTATCAGAAGACACACTGATCCCCGTCCTGCACGCTCACCCTGGCTGTCTTCAGTACTATGTTCACATCTAGATGGACATATGGGCATGGTCAATGCAGTCTTCTTGTCCTGTGTCTGAAGCATTCCTCATATATGCATAAGCAGGAGAGTGAGTGTAAATATGTATGTGTAAACCATTGCCTCCTTGTATTTACGATTATTATGGGAAAGCAGTGATAAGTATATATTCTTAACCCACAAATTCTTTGATTCATGTAGAAATTGTAAGAATGCATTTCTCCGTAGTGCTTGTTTTTATATTGTGCAGTGTGTGATAAGAATAATTTTGCATGAGGTTGCCATTACTGTTACTGTTGCTCTTATCAGTGTTGTGGGAGTGTTACTGGGTTTTGTTCCATGCTGTGACACTTTCCTGTTTTATAGACTCTCAGCACGGGATGGTTTTGCCCATTTCCTTTTAAATATTTGCTGGGTCTCTTCTTTTGCTGGCCTGTGTGTGTAAGCGCATGTGTAAGGGTAAGTGTATGTGTGTATGTGTGCATGTGCATGTGTGTGTGTTTGTGTGTATGTGTGCATGTGTGTGTGTGTGTGTGTGTGTGTGTTTGTGTGTATGTGTGTGTTTGTGTGTATGTGCATGTGAGACCCAGCTGCCTCCTTCTCTTCCCTACCCCTGTGTGTGTAGGACTATTTAGCAAGTCAGTGCACTCTGTGTGTGTCTGTGTGTGTGCGCGTGTGTGTGTCTATACGTGTGTGTGTGTGTGTGTGTGTGTGTGTGTGTGTGTGTGTGTGTGTGTATGTGTGTGTGTGTGTGTGTCTGTGCGTGTGCAACTGTGAATATGTGTGTGAGACTGCCAGAGGGGGGTGGGGGGTCGGAGGCGGCCACTTGCCGAATCAGCCCCTCCAGTATCCTAGCAACAGAGCTGTTTGGAGCGGGACAGGGAGAGAAAGAGAGAAAAGGAGAGAGGAAGAGAATAGGAGGTGTAGAGAGCAGGAGAGGGGACAGAAGGGATGAATAATATGCCACATCTGGAGTAAGCAGTGGATTGCAGGATTTAAAGAGAGAGAGGGGAGTGGAGAGACGAGTGGAAGGAGAGCATGTGTCAGAGGGAACGAGAGAGAGAGGGAAGAGAGAAGGAGAGAGAGAGAGAGAAAGAAAGAAAGAAAAGAGAGCTTTGGCAGGGAAATGCTGATTGCCGGCGCTGACATTTCATGGTGCTTCTTTAAAATGATGTGATGATGATGAAACCACACACTCACTGGCCCACTGAGCAGCTGCTGTCCTCTGAGACACACATGTGCACCACACACACACACACACAAACATTCACACAATGTCCCACTGTACTGCAGTTTAATGATTAAACATTTACACACATGCACACACGCACGCATGCACACACACACACACACATATGCACACACGCCCACACACACATGCTTCAAACCTAACCATTTATACCACACACAAAATAATAACCCTGTGAATCTAAACACAGTGAATAGATAATTTCTTGAAATACTACCTTTGCTCAGAGCAGAATTACTCTAAAGTCTAGGAGCCTTAGGACAAACATCACAGCTCTTTTACCATGCTCGAGAAGCTGATTACACCAGTATGTATTCTAAGGATGGACAAATAACTCTTGGCAATTTGGTCATAATTAGGTTATACGTAGGTTTTATTTGTGCGGTGCAGAAATGTTTCCTAAAATCCACCCGGACACCACAGTGTTGATCACTTTAATCAAAGCGTGCAACAAATCAATATTCCAATGCTGCACATCAGACCAAGACGTAACCAAACCCTCTGCTCTATGGAGTAATTAAGACGTCTTGACTCTTGTTCTGGGACGCCTTGTGAGGCGGTGACATGTTTGCTGTACTTGCTTTCCAGCTTTGTGCAGGGGTTAATGCAGTCCAGCTTGGGTCCTGCTGAGGGTGGAGTCCTGTGCAGTGCAAGGTGGGGTTGGAGATGGGGTTAGCACTGGTTCAGTTCACCTGTGACTGCACCCACCTCCCAGGCCTCTCGTGATGTGCACTCAGATTGGCAAATGGGGGGCTTAAAGTTGGGAGCAATGTGTGTGTGTGTGTGTGTGTGTGTGTGTGTGTGTGTGTGTGTGTGTGTTTGTGTGTTTGTGTGTGTGTGTGTGTGTGTGTGTGTGTGTGTGTGTGTTTGTGTGTTTGTGTGTGTGTGTGTGTGTGTGTGTGTGTGTGTGTTTGTGAGTGTGTGTGTGTGTGTGTGTGTGTGTGTGTGTGTGTGTGTGTGCAGCTGTAATTGAGTGGTTTGTAGGACAGGGGAGTTAGGGCTTAGGCCTGAAACACACACACACACACACACGTCCGCACGCACTCTCCTCCCCACTGCTAAAGCTATAGTTTTCGACTCAAAGGAGCGAGAAAAGTCTGCACCACATCGTGTCCTAGAGGGGTGATTTCTGTAACAGTTTCTTGTAGCTGAGAGAGAGCAGGACGAGTGAGAGAGACAGAAAACAAGAGGGAGAGAGGGAGAGAGAGAGAGAGGAAGAGAGAGAGAGGAGGGGGGAAACAGAGTAGCAAACAGGACAGGACCACATCAGCCCCAGGTGTGTGGACATCCCATTGTTTCCTGTGTAATGAACACGGCAGCAGGCCCGAGTGTAATCACATACATTCTGACTGATATGAACGTAATAAGGGTGATAATTATTAGCAGGAGCAAAAGCACATGCACAGGAGGATGGCTATAGAGGGTCGGATTAAAGCGAGCCTGCTCCGTGTGCTGGTTTTAGTTGCCATAGCAACGTTCATTACCTGGCACTCGGGAGAGAGGAGCGAGAGAAAGAGGGAGAGAGGGAAGAGGGAGTGGGACAGATAAAGAGATGGATGGAGAGGAGCAGAGAGGGGAAGGAAATATCCGGCAGAGAGGATGGAGAAAGAGCGAGAGACTGAGAGGTGGAGAGGGGGAGGTGTCCAGTGCAGTAGGAGAACAGAAAGAAAGAAAGAAAGAAAGAAAAAGGGACTAAGAGAGAGTGAGAGACAGTGAAAGAGGGAGGCTGAGGATGCTGCTGTACATCAACTGACACAAGTGCAAAAGCCAGACCAGGATGTCCCAGGTCCTCAAACACACACACACACGCACGCACGCATGCACGCACGTAACCCTGCCCCACCCCCCCCACACACCTGCTGCAGCTCTCAAACAGATACCCTTCTCCTTCTCCAGTGTCTACCCTTTCCTCCTCTATCAGAGTGCGTGACATTGAACACTAGTTTTCATATCCACGATACACTTTAGCAGCGAGAGGGCAGCACCCTGGTCCAGGGCTGAGGGCAAAAACCGCAGAGTAACCATCGAGCGCAAAAAGTAAACATGCAGCAGGGACACGAACCGAAGACGAGAGGCGGCCCTCGAGTGGCGGCGCGCGGTGAACGCAGCTAGAACAAAGACGGAGAACAAAGAGCAGAAGTGGCGTCGGGGAAAGCCGAAACCGACGCAGGTGACGGCACGGCCTCACACGGGCCAGCGGAGCTGGCCGATCTCTGTGGCGCTCGGAGTTACAGCGGGTGTCACATGACCCCTCTGCCCTGCGCACCTGCCCGGGAGAGCGCTGGCAGTTGCCATAGCTACGGGGTCAGGAGTATGGAAAGCAGGGCTGTGAGGGGGGCCTGTGGCAGGAGGTGGGGCTGTGTGTGCGTGCGTACGTTTGAGTGTGGCACGGAATGGTGTTATTTTTTTAAATGCTGCAGGAAAAGCATTTGAAAACCACACTTCTCTCCCTCCCTCTCTCTCTCTTTCTCTCTCTCTCTCTTGATATCTCTCGATATCTGTGTCTCGCTGAGTTGCACATTTCAGTATAAAAAAACTTTTCTCCTTGTGTTGTATTAGGTTTGGATCAATGGGGTGCTCTGGGAAGCTTCAATTATGTAATGTCTGCGTAGGTTTTAGGGGTTTACACCAAGACACGGCAACACAGCACTTACTGTGATACCCTGTAAGCATCTCAAGACTTGAGTGCAGATGTTGGATCTATTTTTTGTGAATGAGGCCAGAAAGGAATTTTATCCCAGACAAGAATTTCTGCTCTGAGATCCTTTCATTTAAGCTTGGAGGCGTTTAAAGTGCTTTAGCCGAAAAAGTCAACCCCGGAGAAAAGCAAAGAGTTTCCCTGGAAGAATGCAGTGGTATGTTAACGTAGTTGTATGAATGGCTGTACCTACCAGCTTTGTATACCTGTAGTCCACTGTAGATTTGTAGGTCAGTCGTACTGTCTGCAACAGGATGTAGTAGCAGGTGCTGCATGTGTAACTCAGAGCGTGGCCTCATCCTCACAGGGCTGATCCCCCCCCCCCCCCCCCAACCTTCGTCCCCCGTCTCTCTGTTGGTCTACAGTGCACCGATGGTGGACAGTCGCAGGACAGCTCTCTGAAGCGTGTGGCAGTGGTGGAGGATTTCTTCGACATCATCTATGCCATGCACGTGGAGATGGGGGCTGACCCAGGCAGAGCACCCAAACATGCCGGCCAGAAGAAGACTTACAAAGCGGTGAGGCTCAGACTAAACACCCTTCCAAGCTTAGTTCGGTAATGGTTCAGCAACGGGTTTGTCAGAATGGGGTGAGATTACCTGCGAACATGTCATAGTCTAAGAATAAGAAAATGGACCATTCCATTAAAATGTAATGTAATAAATATATATGGGTAATTAAGTGGTGTTAAAGTGTCAAGAGTACGCAATGGTTTTAAATGGTTCACCATGTGAACCATTAAATGGTAATGGAAAGAAAAAAATGCTTATTTAATTAGTTTAAAATGCACTATTGACTAAATGTTGCTTTAGATTCTATGGTCATTAGCGACATAATGTATTGAGTATGGAACTTAATCGTATTCTTATGTCAACCTGACTTGAACCCACAGAATATCACCTTGTCTTGTCTGATGTGTATCTGTTTATAACTGTTTTCATAAATGCCCGATATACATTAATGTATGTGCATGACTAATAGTGAGCGCTTCAGGCTGTTGCTGAGGCAACCGCAGCCATCTTGCACCTGTAGCGCTATTGTGTGCGAAGCAGGCCGTGGACTGGGAAACGAACACGGTTAAAAATGTTTCCACGAAATAAGGGACGTATAATTCATTCTGACTGTGGGTTTAAAATATGGAATATGTAGACAGGGAGAGATTTCGATACATTTCGATACTCCATTCCTCACCGCTGATCTCCGGAACCCTACCCATCTCCCCATCAGTACTACTACACCAACAGCCTAAACAGGAAGCAAGCGACTCCAGATGAACTCTCTGAATGCATTATTGCATATTATTGCAGAGTCTCTGGCTCAATTTCTCATTTACTTCACAGCGTCTCAGACCAGTTTCATTTCCCTGGGCTTGCGCTACAGAATGGCTTATCGTCGCCTTCTAACGATTTAAAACGAGTCCCCGCGTGTCAACAGCGCTCTCCTCGGCGTGAGGACAGGGTTAAAAGTGCCTAAGGTTCTCTGAGCCGTGCTCTCGACTGGCACAATCTGAAAAGGGCTCTTAAAACACTCCAAATATATAGAGAGCACTTAAACGGTTCATTAAAATGCTTTATTATATACAAAAAATCCTCTTTTACTGGTGTTTGTAGAATCACGATCACGTCCCACGGCATTTTAATCTGAACCATTGTCGTCCAAAATGAAACGGAGAGACGAACACCAGGCCAGTTCTCTGATCTGGGAACAGCTTTTGCGCTCCTTGTGCCTTATGACTGCAGTTATATGGAGCCATCTAAGATAAGCATTCTTGGTCTGTGCCCTGAGCTATGATCCCACTGTGTGTGAAAGCAGGTGTCAGGTTCCAGCCCCCGTTGAGCTCTCTGCTAATCACCTAATTAAAGTAATTAGCCGGCTGATAGGTCTGTTTCTGACATTTGCCATGCAGAGTCGCCACACAGACCTGCTCGACTGTCCAACTCTACTACTCGCCGCTATCTTGTTGCCCTTAGTGCTTCCTGATTGGCTGTGACTTTTAAAATGAGCTGTGACTAGCAAAGATACTCTGTGATTGGTGCGATTCGCTGTGGTCGCACAGGCTTTGATTGGCTGTAATCGACCATGACTGATGGTGATAGGCTGTTTACCCCAATTCCACCCCTGGCCTGAGCAGAAAAGGATTGCCATTTTCTAATATTTAATTGTAGTGTAATACATATGTGGCTTCAAGGTTTAAAGCTTCCAAGATTCTGGAATATGTACTGCATATTTCTGAGTTTTAAAATAGTACATCTTTGGTTGAAATAACTGTGTGTGATTAACGCCAATATTGAAAATGCAGATGGCCCAGTGGCAAACTTAAGAACAGTATTTCTTTTATGAATGGGTTCAGTATAGACCTATGAGAATTAACCCGTCTACTCTGAAACACTTCACAAATTCAAGACTTGTCCTCTTGGCCCATTTCCTTGTCCTATTGCTGCCTATGCACTCTGTCCTCTTGTGGCGATATGGTGTAACTGCACGGATTTACAACCTATTTGATTTACCATCAAATAGGTTGTGTTAACTGATCTGCATGCGACCCTGTCTCCAAAAGGATTAGTTTATTATATTGGTTTAGATTTAAGAATAGACATGAAGCAGCAGAGATTCTCTTCCTTAATCCTGGAATTAAGCAGAGCTGTTAAGAACGCTGGTCTGCCAGAGAAGGGTATCACCTAAACACAGAGAGGAAAGGTCATGCTTTAATGTGGTTCAGAAACAATCAGGAAGGAGAGAGGCTGGTGGTAAGTGTATGTGGGTGTGAGCCAGTGTGTGTTTGGAGGACTTCAGAGGCAGTGAGGAGGTCATGTACCGCGCCCTTGGGGTTGGGTTCACCTCCTCTCCTCAGCCTCTGCCCTGGGGAAAGCTGCTGTCAGGTCTCGTACGCCCACTCCTGTGAGTCCTCTGCGGCCAGGCCAGGAGGGGAGGGTTGTCTGTGGTATTCTGGGAGGTGTGTGTGTGTTTATTGCTGTTGTTGGTGTTGGTTTTTTTCTCTGAATGGCCTTTTCCCTCAGCACAGCCAGAGGCGGAAGGAGGGGAGCCAGGCGTCCCTGATATGCCTGCTACTTGTGCTCTCTCCCTCCCTCTCTCTCTCTCTCTCTCTCTCTCTCTCTCTCTCTCTCTCTCTCTCTCTCTCTCTCTCTCTCTCCCTCCCCCTCTCTCTCTCCCCCTCTTTCTCTCCCCCTCTCTCTCACCCTCTCTCTTATCCTCTCTCACTCATTCTCTCTTACTTTCACTCTCTCTCACCCTCTCTCACTCTCACTCTCACTCTCACTCATTCTCTTACTTTCACTCTCTCTCAGTCTCTCTCTCCCTCTCTCACCCTCTTTTACTTTTACTCTCTCTCTCTCACTCCTCTTTTTCACACCATATGAAGGTCGCACGCAAAATAGTGGCAGAAGGAATGGAAGGGGGCACAAAAGGCAACCCTTTATCACAGCATACGCAGCTCCCCAGTGACACAGGACCGCAAATCAACGCAAACATTCCAGAAAGCCAACGTTTTATTCTCTAGAACATAACATTTTATATTACAGAGCTCAATTTGCTTCACATCCTCCACTCAACCTTAGTTTCTACCAATGCCCCATCCCATGTGCTCTCTCCCAAAATTCTGGTCTCTTTTGTTTCTGTCATCCTCTGATCCCTTCTCCTACACATACCCCCCTTTCCCTCCTTGGGTTGCCAGATTGCGGAGACGTACGCTTTCCTGCCCCGCGAGGCAGTGACCCGCTTCCTGATGAGCTGTGGGGAGTGCCAGAAGAGGATGCACATCAACTCTAGCACAGCTGAGTTCAAAGGTCAGAGGCTTGTTCTCACCTTCGAGCAGACAAAAGCCTGATGTTGAAAACCTACATGAAAATATATACCTTTCACATTTAAGGCTTTCAGCCTTTGCTTTTGGTATAACTACTGAACATTTGCTTAATGTTGTTTTTTTGTTTTTGAGCATCGTTGTTAATGCTGCACAAATATTGAATATCTTTGATAGGCGCATAAAAACCATGGTTTAGCCATGCATAGCATACATATAGTTTAGGCCCTTTAACCTACATGATGTTGTGTTGAAATTAAGGAAGCATTTGAAGGTATTGATACTGAGAAAACACCACGTTTCGTGCCTAGTCATTTAAAGACGTCAGTGTTTGAGTAGACTGCATACGACAGAGGTGCACTCTGTTTGCTGACAGCACACGGGTTGACTAATGCTCCCTCTCCTACGTGTTTAAGGACCATAGTGAGACACATCCTTGAGCTCTGAATAGACCTTATTTCATTACATCTTCCATGGCATTGCTGTAAATCCATAGCCTGTATTCATGAATTATTTTTGTGTTTAGACTGCATATATACTGTAATTCGTCACATCAGTCTCATACATTTCGTGCATTGTGGTCAGTAGCCAATAAGTCAATTCAGCACAATGGCGTGATGTCTGTCTGCTGTTAGTCACATAGGTGACTCATTTTCTCTGAGTCGGGCTTCTTCATAGATGCTCAGACAGTGCTGATGCAATGGATCTAAAAAGATGTCATTTTTTGAGCTCAGTAGACCATTCTTTTTTCTTTTCTTTTCTTTTTTTTAAGGCTATATCATCCACTTTGCTTGGCCCATGTAGTCTCACCAACAGTCACACGTGGCCCCAACAAATGACATTTTGACTTGCCTTACAGAGCTTTGTGCTGTAGCTTTTGAACTGAATAAGCTCAACAGATCAACAGACATGTAAGAAACAAAGGCAAGGCAGTATTTATTGTGTTTGATTTAACAAAGACCCAAGGGATTGTCAATGGGAATTTTGGTTGTCAACCGATCCTCAATAACACCCTCCAGTGGACATATGTGGGACTGCTGTCTTTATGAGGCAGTTACTGATGCAGCCTTCATGGTACACATGCTGAGATCTGCTAAAATTATATTTTATAAAATACATCTCGGAAAATATCTCAGTCATGATGCTTGTAATCTGTTTGTTTATGACATGTTAATATACTTCTGCCTAAACATGGCCTTTGTGGCCGTGGTATGTGTGTATGAATGGTTGAGTGTGTGTGTGTGTGTGTGTGTGTGTGTGTGTGTGTGTGTGTGTGTGTGTGTGTGTGTGTAGTATATATATTGGTCTGTGTGTATGTTGGTGTGTGTGTATGTGTGTGTATGTGTGTGTGTGTGTGTGTGTGTGTGTAGTATATATATTGGTCTGTGTGTATGTTGGTCTGTGTGTATGTTGGTGTGTGTGTATGTGTGTGTGTGTGTGTGTGTGTGTGTGTGTGTGTGTGTAGTATATATATTGGTCTGTGTGTATGTTGGTCTGTGTGTATGTTGGTGTGTGTGTATGTGTGTGTGTGTGTGTGTGTGTGTGTGTGTGTGTGTGTGTGTGTGTGTGTGTGTGTGTGTGATTACTTCTCTGTAAATAAGGCACTAATGCTGAGAGACTAAAACAGTTTTCACTCCCACAGAAAATGACCGTCCCACATCTCTGGTCCCAGACCTGATAGACTACAACATGCCTCTTACTGCCACCTACCTGAAACAGATGAAACTGCAGTGCATGAATGCCAACGAGCAGGTAAGAACACTTGAATGATATAGCAGAGGAACTGCTAATGTCCATTGAGTAGTAAAATGTGAAACTATATTTAATAGAGTGAATAAACTGTTTAAACATCTTTTCCTGCAAGAAGATGCACAATGAACACTGGGTAAATATTTAGCATTTGGCTTCTATCAAGTTAAATAACTTTAAATTAATACAATTTATGGTTTGTAGTGCATTGTTTACAAATGATGACTGTGTATGCAGAATGCACAAGGTAAAGTTGGTGTGGCTTCAGAATATAAGAGGGGGAGCTTGTCTTTCTCGGTTCTCCTAATAGAGTGTTCTCCATTATCTGGCTTACTGTCTAGTCGTGTGGAGTTGCAGAAGATAATATGGCCATAATATCATGGCAGAGAAGCTTCCCCTTATAACCCCATTCACCTTCTATACTCGATGCGCTCCACTGTACCTGTGCATTACAGTGTTGTCATAATTACATGCATGGATGTTTACTATTTATTGCACAGCTTTTGATAAAGAGCCAAAATTAACACCACAGACAAACTCCAGAGTGTCCGAAACGTTATCAAAACCCCACAGAAGTCAATTCCAGTGTCCAAAACAGCACTATTGTAGCAGCTATATGGTTCAGTGCCTGAAACATCAGGCTTATTGCTGAAGGGCCATAATATGCAGTATGTGGTCGTCAAGGTAAATTCCTATAGCTTCTGTTGCCTCAGCAACAGTATATACCTGGGTGCCTAGAATAGCATGGGTTGCAGCTACCCCCGTCCTTACGGCTTATAAACGCCACTCTGTATGACTTATAATCAAGATTTCAAAAGGCAGCCTTTCAATTCACACATTTAAGTTGTGCGGAAAGGCCTGTAAAACTGTAAAACTGTACAGCTGCCCATTCCATGGACATGACCGATTTTTTGTTACCAGTGACTGTAAAGTTTTCACATAGTCTTTATAAACTTAATGAACATTACATTTATAAAATGTGCAGTGTTAAATGTTTAGCTATTTGACACGCCTGCAAATGTTTAGTTAGGTTTCACTTGCCAGATTGTACTTGTCTAAAGGATATTACGCACTTTAAACACTAGGGAGCAGTGTTCACCTACTCTACATGCTGTCCGGAGTCTGCAGTCAAAAAAAACTGAATTCATTACGCATTAATACATACAGCACGAGTACAGTTTAGCAGTTCCTAATTGACTTCCAACAATTTTATAAAAGAACAATGCATAGATAAGAACACCACTCTCTGCCAACGGCACTAAGTCAGGACTGTCTATTGTCTATTGTAAGATGATCACATTAAATCCTTCTGGGACCTGTCTACCTCTCTGAGATCACTGCACCGTTTCCGTGTGTTTTCGGTATAGCTTTATTCAAGAACAGGCGACAATTCACAAACAAAGGGCACGGAGTGGAAGCCCGCGGAGGTGGGGGGTGGTGGGGGCACAGCTGTCAATCAAAATGTGCAGGGATTCGCCGAGCTGCTCTTGAGCGGTATAGACCCCGCCCTCTCCTTCTCTCCTTCTGGAGTCCGCACGAATGGGAGACTCCTATGTCTCAAGCCGCTAGAATAAAACTAGAATCGCGGGCGCTGAGAGAAAAGGGAAAGATACGGTTTAAATCCCGCTAACCGGTTTCCTAGGCAAATTAAAGTGAAAAAGATTACAGCTGCTAAAAAAGGTATCTGTTCTTTTTTATTCTTTCATTAATTATAAAGAAAATGTTAACATGTTTTAGGGTAACCTATTACATGTAACATACCTAATCATATCCTTGTGACAGATCGAATTTGCCTCGCTTGCATTTAATTTCATAGCTAAAAGCTTTACTGAACTGGTAGATTTACCTGTCGACTAATAGCCTATTTTTTATGTTTCTTAGGGGTGATATATAGATACATGGTTAACGTAGCCTACTGTCACATGCGTAACCCGCATAAGCTCGGCATCGGAGTAGCCTGTTTACTTTTTAAAGCAAAGCTATTTGATCGCAGAATGTATGTCCCACTAATGAGCTGAGCAGACATTTGAACGAAAACTTAATATTGGCTTTTGTTGTCATTTTTGTTATCTCTATAGGCCCATGTTTACTAACATCCATTAAGCTACGTTCCGTATTTGCTGTAGACTTGGTTTATGCTTATTCAGTTTTAGATTTCACTTTCTTATAAAATTGGACACAAGATTTAGCAAATTTGTGTTTTCGACTTTAGTTACTTCGGTAGTTAAAGTGAATGTCGAAACACTGTTTAGATTTGTTTACCTTCTTTACTTTCATACGCACCGACTGCATTTCCCATCTAGAATCCTCAATTTAATTCATTCCAGCCGCACTGCTCAGACGCAGCACCACTGTTCATTGCTACACTGCACTGTCTACCAGTAGCTTCTTGCATTGGACACAAACTTATGTTATCTCCTGCAGTCTTTCACAACTCCCACTTAAGATTTCTCCTTTACACACCTCAGTGGGTACTCGGAGTAGTACTTCTGGGGCTACCTCAGACCTGACCAAACTCTTGATGCGTGTCCCTCAAACTCTGCAACTGAAATATTGACTGTTGTAATATTTCTACTTTCAGAACATATCTGAAGATATATTTGTTTCAGCTTGCGTTTCCCTTTGTTGTTCTTAGTAAAAATCTTTGATTTTTTGATTATTTGAAGCATGACGTTTGAGAAAAGCGTTACACATATAAGCAGTTTTAGCAGTATTTGAGGAGCCCTTTCTCTAACCCTTAAAGCGTACTAAGGCATGGCCATCTCTTGGATGAATTACTATAATTATAGCCCGTTCCTGTAGGCCTACAGTACCACTACTGTTAAAGCTCAACTGGGGTATGTAGTGGAACTCCTAAGACAGCACAATGTACACTACTACTGTCTCTGGAACAAGAGCACATGCAATTTGCATCAAATCAATAAGTGCCAATGTGCGCATGTGTGTTAGAGAGCGAGACGAAGAAAAACTATTGCACAAAGGCAGCGAAAAAAGGTTTTAAAGCCGCAGTACATATGGCTGCATGCTTAATCCATTTTGCATGTGCATGTTATATAGGTAATTCATGTGCATTATCAGCTTATTGAAATGCTCTCTGGGCATTCTTATGACATAATTTAATGGTGAAAAAGATTGGCTCATATAATGTAAAAAGAAAAAGTGGATTGTTCAAATGTTAAAACATTGCACCACTACGTCCTTCCTCATCAGTGTGATGGGTATGTTAATAAGCTGTCTGTGCACCACACAGGGGAGGTGTGCACAGAAGCTGTTGAGGGGGAAGTCAACACAGGGCAGTTGCTTATGGTGGAGGGAATGCATGTTTGTGTATTAGGGATGTGTCTCTGTGCTGGAGGGAGTGAGTGTGTGTTTGTGCACTAGAGTCAAGTCACTCTGCTGGATTGAGTGTGTGTTGGTGTATTAGGGTCATGTCACTGTGCTGGAGGTGCTGGAGGGAGTGTGTGTTTGTGTATTAGGGTCGAGTCACTGTGCTGGAGGGAGTGTGTGTTTGTGTATTAGGGTCGAGCCACTGTGCTAGAGGTGCTGGAGGGAGTGTGTGTTTGTGTATTAGGGTTGAGTCACTGTGCTGGATTGTGTATGTGTTTGTGTATTAGGGTTGAGTAACTGTGCTAGATTGTGTGTGTGTTTGTGTATTAGGGTCGAGTCACTGTGCTAGATTGTGTGTGTGTTTGTGTATTAGGGTCGAGTCACTGTGGTCTTTCTCGGCTGGCAGCCCATTCTGAGCAGCAGTAGCCAATAGCTTAAAAGCTCCTTCTGTTTTAATCATCCCACCAGCACCAAGCTCCAGATCTGCTGCAGCAACTGCAGGGGACTTGCCCTGACTCTTTCTCTCTCTCTTCTCTCTTCCTTCCCTCCATCTCTCTCTCTCTCTCCTCATCATCACCCCCCACCCCATGAGTCCCACCCCGTGGGACCAGAAGCAGCTGGAGAGCAGCCTCCTGGGCTAAATTCCTTCCCACTTCATTCAGCCCTTGACCAGGAGTCTGCTCTCCCTGCTGCCTCCCCCAGCACTGACCGCCTCGCCGTGCCTCCTTGATTGGCTGTGGCCAGACCACGACGGCCCCTTTGTGCTCCTTCTTCATGTCATGGCACTTTAAGCACACTGTGGTTATAAGCTTTCTGCTCCTCTCACTGATGGTCTACTGTACACACACACACACACTCACACACGCTCACAAACATACACAAACACACACAAACAGAATGCAGAATTCCTTTACTTCAAAGTCCAGCTCTCATCTCTGTATCTCTGCTGTTTCCCTCTTTATATATCATGCTCTTTTCTTTCATTCTTCTCCTTCTCCTACTCTCTCTCTCCCTCTGTCTCACACTCTCCCTCTCTCTTTTTTTTGCCAGACCCTATATAATGCCAACGCTCATTTTGACCCTAATGCACCACATGCACCAATAACATAACGTGCACCAATAACACCAAGTACACCAATAACATTATGTGCACCAAGCATCCAAACGTCCTGGAGCAGCGTGTTCCCCTTGAGGATAAGCCCTCACGTCTCTTACATCTTATATCTGTGTGTGTGTGTGTGTTCAGACATTTAGGGAAGTAGGAGCACTGGTGCATGTACATCTATCTGAAGAACTTCTGTCTAATTATGTTCAGAATTTTTCCTCTTTATGGATCTTCGGCACAAACTACTATACTGCAAGCATTTTTTCAAAGATGAAGCATGAATATCCTGATGGCATCAGATGTCCAGATTTATCCAGTTTTTAAATGCATACTGGTGTTTGTGCACATGCACCTTCAGTAGTATGAGCATGACCATTAAACTTAGAACACGCCAAATACGTAAGCCAACCCACTACAACATTTGTATTCAGAGACAGCTTAAAGCTAATGTACCTTTTTAAAAAGGCACACCTTATATTTCTCCTCACAAGTTAAAGAATTTAGAACAGAATAAACTTTTGTGCCTGAATTAATACAATTGTAGTAAATTGTATATCATTTCATATGTGTCTGAAACTAAGTGATACCAGACTTAGTGAGACAGGATTGGTGTCGATGGTAGTAGCCTCTTTGATCCAACAGAATTGTATTTTTCCTCAAGGAGATTTAAATGAGCAAAATCTTCTTTGATCACTCAGGAAAGACTGATTTATCTTTTTTTTTCCTGTCAGTTAACATGTAGCCACTGACAAATAGCATCCCATGTATATAAATGTGATTCATACAAGGGGGCCCGTTTCATCAAGTCTGAGGCCTGGTTTCCGAGACATTGCACCATGGCAACTTTCAGTTCAGCTGACAGTTTTTCAGGAGCAGACGGCTTTAGCTTAAGTGCTTCTGCACATTACCTCTGGGCTTTGTCGAGGTGACTCAGTACGGCAATTTGGGGCAGGGTGTTGGGTGGGGGGGGGGGGGGGGGGGGGGGGTGAAAATTACAGCCGGTAAGAGCGCGTCTCCAGTAGACAAGTGGCCGTATGCAGCCGCACTCCTCCACACCTCCCTCCATAACCCCCACCCCCACCTCCATGTGCAGTGTGCACACCACCCACACGTCTCTTCCCTGCTAGAGCCCCTCCATTCTTTTTAACCCTCTCCAGTCTGCCTGTTACCATAGAAATCGATAAACAGCGAGGAAAAGGGAACGATATACTACATAGTGCAAGGAGTACGTGGTGTAGAGGAGAGTGAGAGTGAGAGAGAGAGAGACTCTTGTTGTTCATGTGGAACATGAAACTGAGATCCCTGTGCACTGTCAGCATTGGACCTTGCTTGATTGGAACACCAAGGGATGGCAGTGAAAGATGGGGGAGGGAGTGTTTAGGAGAGATAGCACCAGTGGTGTTTTGGGTGGGGGTGCCGATGGTGTTGGGGGGGGGGGGGGGGGGGGGTTGCATTAAAGATTCAGCATAGGGGGATAAGCAGGCGTGTGTGTGTATGTGTGTATGTGTGTGTGTGTGTGTGTGTGTGTGTGTGTGTGTGTGTGTGCATGTGTGTGCGTGTGCTTGTGCATGTCATATAGCCATGTGGTTGGGTAGGAATGGGGCGTAGGCAATGCAGAAATGAGGATGGGAATGGGAGGTGGCAGAACAGTGTGGAAGTGTGTGTGTGTGTGTGTGTGTGTGTGTGTGTGTGTGTGTGTGTGTGTGTGTGTGTGTGTGTGTGTGTATGTGTGTGTATGTGTGTGTATGTGTGTGTGTGTGTGCGTGTGCGTGTGTTTGTGTGTGTTTGTGTGTGTGTGTGTGCGTGTGTGTGCGCGTGTGTGTGCGTGTTTGTGTGTGTGTGTGTGTGTGTGTGTGTGTGTGTGTGTGTGTGTGTGTGTGTGTGTGTGTGTGTGTGTGTGTGTTCAGTGATGCTGGGGGATGGTTCTTCAGGGGAGATTGTTATATTGATAACGAGTGAGGGGATGGCACACAGGAAGCTAAGAATGGGGCTGGCAAGCTGTGCTAAGACTGTCCAGTATGGCTAGTGCACACCAGGAAGTGCACCCAGCATATGGGTGTTGTTTAGCAGAATATTGATGGATTATTGAGTCCTGGGGACTTTATTTCATGCTGAATGATTTGATGTGAAGGACAGGAAAGGAAAGGTTCTTGATCCAACAGTAAGGTGATTAATAAGCATGGCTCATGTGAGCTTTTGGAACCTTCTTGAAGCCACACTAAGCTTTCTCACTCTTGCCTTATTATACAGCAATCCACCACAGAAAGAGGTGTTTTCACAGCTCCTAGAATCCACTGTTGGTTATAGGAAGGGTCATGACACTTGACATGTCAGGTTAAACACAGACCCACACCCACGTCACAGTCACTCCAGATTGCCAGATCAAGTATGAAACTCTGCAAATGGTATATGTAACCAGGCGTTGCTACACTCGGCTCCTCAAGTGTGTTCTTCCTGAAACTAGCCACCCTCTCCTCAGTTCTGCCTTAGCTCCTCCCCCTTCTTCCTCCCCTGTCCACTCCTCTCTGGGTCACGCTACAGTGAGCACATTTGGGGTTCCAGCTTCAACACATTTAAAAATAGCACCACTCCGAGTCACTTGGTACTTAATGCCGAACCACCTTTCTCCCTCATTCCCTCCCATTTCCAGTTTGTTGGGACTGGGAAGCAGTTCCTCAGGAAGGCACCAGTGACAGCCATGTGGAAGACCTTGGAGAGCACGAATACGAATAACGAACCCATGACTGCTTTTCTGTTTCCCTGTGGTATCTCCTAAAAGGAATAAGATGTCAATGTGATATTTATGTTGGCCCAGAATGCAACGGGTGGGAAAGAAGCAGTGTTTGTGGTGACAGTCTCCTTTGTTCACTTTGACCTGAGCCTGTAGGCGACTGCAGTAAGTGTGAAGTGGGTGTTCAGTAATGAAGCGGCAAGGAAGTTGTCACTTTGGACAAGTGAAGGTTAAAGTTTGTGTTTTTCTTTGCCAGAAAGTCCACTGGAAGCATTGTAAAATATATCTTTCTGTCCCCTTCACCTCTGCCTCTCTCTACATCTTTCTTTCCATCTCTCTTCTTTCCCCCTTCCATCTTTATGCCCTCCTCCCTTTCCATCTCTCCCTCTCCCTCTTTCTCTCTCTCGCTCC